>NC_141757.1:54956474-55119474 GCF_982258835.1 Parasteatoda tepidariorum | reverse complement strand
TTTAACTGTGTTAAGTAGTGAAAATTGAAAAAGAGTGTGATTCGGTTTTTTCGAAACTTGAAATATGTTTTAATTTAAAAGTTCTGTGCGAAACATGTGAACTTTTTTTATAAATACCTACATTACACAAGTCTTACCAGCTCTTCCTTGAGCCATTAAAATGAACTTAAAGTCGTTTCACTCTGTATAGCAAATTTATCTGTATATTATTACCTTTTACTATGATGTTTTATTATTTTCTCATAATAATGCTAATTTTATTTAACTTTAAACTATAATTTTGTAAATTTGGTTTAGGTTATTCTTACTGGTTAATTTCCCATTGTATTAAGTATGATTTTCCATTATAATTTTACTGCTGTTGTTGTGTTTTCTTTGTTTACTTGCTCTTTTTAATTACTGACCTTTAATTATGATATTACTATCTATATATACATAACCCATGCTAAGGATTTAAAATTTTTAGCCAGTTTTTAAAATTCTAAGCCAAAGGCAAATCGTAACAATTTTTTATGATTGATTTTTTCAGTAGGAAAATGCATATTTATTATAAATTGAATTATTTTATAAAAATGCAACTACAAATTAAGAATCATTTTGCAGTTGGGGAGGAGTAAATGAACAATGAATGGATAAACTTTTCTTTTTGTTCGAAAACAGCATTCGCCAATACTTTCCCCAAAATAACAATTCTGTTTTGCCAAAATTCAAGTTTAATATATATGGTAAGATGACAAATGCTTAGCACAAGCTTTGCATAGATAAAAATCAAATAAATGGTACAGTAGAGAACCAATTATCCGGGATGCTCGGGACCGTCGCTATCCCGGATATCTGAATTTCCCGGTTTTCTGGATCGACTAAAAAGTGTCGTTAATCGATGTTTTATCGAACCCGAAGTACAAGGAAAAAGTGCAATGCATAAAGTAAGAGAAAAAAGAAAGGTACTCCTAACTTTAAAAAGAAAAAAAAAATGGTAGAAATATAACATTTAAAAGAACAAAAAAATTTGCAAGTTTAGACAAGAAAATCAAGTTTAAAAAATACAAAATTCTCATATTTATTTTTTTTAAATAATTACAATTCCTAAATTAAATAATATAAACAAAACCAATGATTAAATAACGCAATATATTTCATACCTAATTATACGGGGGAAACGATAAAATAAAAGGAAAACTTATTAATCTAAATAAAAACACTTGAAAATTATCGAACCGAAACGATAATTAAAAAAGGCACTAGCATAAATATTAAAACCCGAAACAAGGCAAGATCAACGGAATTCAAAACAAAAAAAAACAAAAAAAACCTAATGATAAAATTTATGAATAAAAAGAATTAATTTATTGAGTGCGAAATTTATCGCGAAAAGAAAAAAAATCAAACGTAGTGGAATCAAAAAATCAAAACTGCAATCTGCTTCATAAAATAATCCTATGTTTAAAATAATAAACAATTCTCCTTTTATTTTATTTTTTTGTTGATAAAAACAAGATTTTTAATTACAGCAGATGTGATTCCACACCAAAAAAAACTTGTAATTGATACCGCACTTCCAAAGAATAAGAATTTATTCAAAAGAAAAAGATTTTATTTTTATTAGTCGATGTCAAATAAATATATTTTTCTCTTTTCTTTTTCTGTTCACTGATATGCATGCAATGCATTTTCCCCACCCCCCTCGTAAATCAAGCAGAAAACGAAATCAGCATGCCACACCCTTGAGTTTGATTGACGGCCTAAAGGAAAAAATAAAACATTCCTCCCTTGCCTGCCTTCAAGGTCACGGAGGAAATGACGTTTCTCTGGGTAAACGGGAAAAGAAATCTTCCCCTTCCTTACATTTTCCTTCAAGGATGAGTCCAATTTCCGCTTTTTTCGTTCTAGTTTAAAATGGCGGGAAATTCGAGCAAAAGTTTTCCCGGTTTTCTGGTTTCCCGGTTATCTGGATACCGGATAAATGGTTCTCTACTGTATATCATTTGTGTGTATAAGGATTTAAAGCTTATGGTATACTTTAAGATTGTTCTGTCATTTTTTTCTTTCTTAAATATTGAAACTTTTTACTCTTAAAATGCTATGTCAAACACAATGAGGGTGGGGGGTCTTGAAATGACAATAAATTGACTATATTTTAGTCAGGTTTTTGGCTATCAATAAAGTAACATCCAACTAATCCCCATTCCATTTTCATAAAATCTGAAGAATCCATTTGTACTTTTATAATGTTGCTCCAAAACATTATTTTGTGTAGTATTGTAGATTCCAATATTATTCACAATAATTTTCTAACATTTTAATTTATTGTTTAAAAAAAATTTAATTAACTATAAAGAAGCTTAAAAAAAGTTGATTTGTTTTTATAAACATAATGCTATAGCTTTTGATAAAGTGTTAATTGATGTCAGTGTTTTATTTCTCGGTATAAATCAGGTGACTTAACTTATTTACCCAATTGTGTATCAATGTTTTATTTTCCATTCAGAGCTGTTCGTGTATCAAACTGTAGTAACACACTATGCTTGTTTTAAGAATAAACCGGTTTTTAAAACACTATTCCAGTATGCTGAGCACAGTACACTAGTACCAGTATATGCTGGCTCTAGCATGATACTAGATAATGAAACTACAATTTAGGTATTATACCGGAGCCAGTATCCTGCTAACTTGTGAAACACCAGCTTCGGTATGATACCGGCGGATGAAACGCTGGGTCTGGTATAATTCCCGATCTAGCATCATACCAGAACCGGTATTTCATACGCCGGTATGATTTTTTTTTATACCAGGAATTTTTTCCAATAAGGTACCCTCTTGAACTCACATTTTAAGTTTCTTTTTATAGTTATATTAAACAATAAAATATAATTTAGTAATAAATTATATTTAAAATTAAATTGGAAATATGAAAAGGAAATTAAAGTTAACTTTAAAACTAGCATAGTGTAGGTATAAAGAAGTATGTTTTTTTAGAATATAATTCTTTTATCCTTCCACATAAGCAGTGTTTAACTTTAAATATTCAAAACATTTTTAGATGCTTTAGATAAGTATTTTTTTATACTGTCCTGTAATATTTTATTAATTTATATTAAATTTTCCGCTGGCTGCAGCTAGTAGAAAATTTACTATGCATACAAAGCAGGTGACCAATACAAAGCAGGTGCATACAAAGCAGGTGACCAATTCAGCTAAATCTTGCATATTAAAAAAGATAAACAATGATGCATTTTCCTGTTTAAACCTATCTAATATGCTTACATTAATATTGTTTTCCCTAACTTAGACCAGTCTATGTTTCTGATGGGACCATGATGTCTCATTTCCTTGTACAGACCAGTAAATTCGACTGATATCAGTGTTCCAATTCCCCGTAGAGACCAGTTCATTCTACTGATATCAATGTTCCATTTCCCCGTAGAGACCAGTCCATTCTACTGATATCAGTGTTCCATTTCCCCGCAGAGACCAGTCCATTCTACTGATATCAATGTTCCATTTCCCCGTACAGACCAGTACACTCTACTGATATCAATGTTCCATTTCCCCGTACAGACCAGTACACTCTACTGATATCAATGTTCCATTTCCCCGTACAGACCAGTACACTCTACTGATATCAATGTTCCATTTCCCCGTACAGACCAGTACACTCTACTGATATCAATGTTCCATTTCCCCGTACAGACCAGTACACTCTACTGATATCAGTCCATTCTACTGATATAGACCAATACATTGTATTGACCTACTCTACTGATATCAATATATCATGACCAGTCCATTGTACTGATCTACTCTATTGATATCAGTGTTCCATTTCCCCGTACAGATCAATAAATTTTTTTTTATTGATTTCTATTGGTCATTTTTTGCAGGGTAGATAAAATAAAAAATGAAACTTTAAAAAAAATGATAATAAAAATAGCAAGAAAGATATTAATTTATGATTCGAGATTTTGTCAAAAATTATTGATTAAGTTGCCGCTGTTCTTAATATAAATTCTGATTATATGGTGGAGAAACTTTCTGCATTAACTAAACTTATCATATTTTTTCAAAGTAGTCTAAATTGAAAATTCTTATTATAAATAAATATATTGCGAACTATGCACCCATTTAAAATCGTTCTTTTCCTTTTGGATGATTTAAAGAAGTCTTAAAAATAATTATTTGTTTAAGTTTTTATTGTTTTAAATTACAAAGACTGATAGTTTAATAATTTGCAATTCTTTTAATTCGTTAATTATGGATGTTTGAAGACAATTACTTTACTTAATCTTTTCAGTTCGTTGTATGCAAAATTACTACAATTTCATTAAAATATGCATTGGTCTACACTGTAGAATGTTTTTGTTGAAATTTTTTGTGAAAATATCAAAATCTTCAGAAGTGACTCAATATCTTTATCAGAATTAAAATAAGTAGCCTTTTGTCAACTACTTTTTGATTTTTTAGCATGAAGCCTTAACCGGATAAATTTCACGCTAAATTGGGTGGACAATCTGCTGCCGATTATTTTACGGTTAATTTCGAATGAAAATTCCAATAGTGTATATAGAGTCTCTGCTTTCCACATATTCGGATGAGATTTGATTTTTCGCGGTATTGGTCGTGGAGATTGGTTAATTATTTTTTTGTAATTTTACAGAACTTGACACTTGATATTTAGTTTTACAATTAAATTAACAACACATTGAAATGTCTGAAATAAATTCATTTTAACTAAATGTACATGTAAAAACTGGTATTTACGTTAATCAGTTTCCAAGAAACGCGTTTGAACAAGAACCAATGTTATTTAACAGAGGTACTTGCTTTTTTTCTCTGTATTTTCAAGGAAATTTTTTACAGAGATAGAATTAAAAATAAGTAATATTTCGAATTATACAATGCTTACAATTCTATAATAATAGTTATATATTCCGGAATAATAATGGTGGTTTCTTTAGCTTTCTATTAAAGATAAAAAAGCGAAGTAAGTATTTTAAGCAAAACATGAAATGTATGGCTTGTGATTGATGTTAAAGGATCATTTGGGAAAAAAAACCTGCTTGACTTTTTCCTCCTTCTTTAGCTATGTATAATCATTTAATATTTTAAACCAGCGATGAAGATGAATGCTTTCATGACATGGATTTTATTTTAAAAAAGATTAGAATTTTTAGAAAAGCTCTAAGACTTATTTTACTTATTTTTATCTTTAAAAGCGATTTAAAAAGGATTAAACGAGTTTATTGAGGCAAATTCTTTCAAATACAGGGTATCCTTACGAAAAAATATCTATTTTAAACCTCACTAATTATCAAAAGGAAAATAAAGCTTTACTTTTAGTTCCTTAAAAAAGTTGATAATGTATATTCTTAATAGTGTATAAATTTTTTTTTTAATTTTTAATATTTTAAAGGATAAAAAGTGTAATTATGAAATAACATATTTTCCTGGAAGGCATAAGGATTTAACGTAAGGAATTAATTTTCTTATTGAACAAATCACTTAAGTACTTATTTAATTTCATGTAAAAGTGTGTTTATTATAAAAATAGTATTGTGATTTTAAAACAAAAGGGGTAAAAAAATATGTAAGAAGAAAGGTAAAAGTACTAATTAAGTTGGAAAGTTATACAGTTAGATTATTCAATATTCCTATCAGAATTTTTTCTATAAAATGACTGAAACCAGTATGCTTTAAAATTATTTTTAGCACAGAAATTTTTTTTTTCAAATAACATTTTTCAAAAATGCATGTAAAACGTTATTTCTACTGTAAAGGATCAAATTAATTAACTATATAAATTATCTACCAAATTTTTTAACAAATTATTCGAATCAAAAACTGTTAATTTAGTAAAATTATATAATTGTTAATTTTTACAAAACTTAAAGAATATATTTAAAAAATATATTATTAGAAATAAATATATGCAAATACTACTCCACTATATTTAATTACTGATTGCCCAAGTATCTCGTTGCTCCATCTCTCTGCACTCATTTAAATTGCTGATCCGAAACCAATTCCGGAACATGCTCGCAGAGAATTTCCGTAAAAGGAATATGCACTAAACCTGGTTCAACCATAATTTAACTATCCCAAATCAGCCCAGGTTTAAGGCAGTTGCTCTCTTTAGACTTGTAACGGGCCATGACTGTCTGGCCAAACACCATTTTGGTATAAACATTTTTGACTGTCCTAAATGTCGCCTTGGGGGGACATGGACCTGCCCCATATTTCCGTCTGACCTGCGCTCATCTCCATTACTGTGTGTGGACGCTACTGGGAGGCTAGGTCCCGTATGGGTTCAGCATGTTACTATGCATTCTATTCTTTTTATCGCTTTTTGCCTTGTTTTTTATTTTTATTTTATCCTTTTTGTTCTTTTAAATTGGCCTGCCACTGGAAATAAAAAAATATATATATTTAATTACCATACGATTTGTATACATGTGGTGATGCAGGAAATGAAGTAAATAAGTAAATCTCTCAAATTAAAGCATTTTAAATGCAAGGTCTTTTAGGAAAATACTTCTTAATTACGCTATTTACTATACGTTGTTTATTAACCAACTGCTAATAAATAATTCAATTAAAGCCTTTGATACTCCTCTGTGAATTAGTTAAATTTTTTTTCTTGGTAGATAAGATCCTAAAAAGATCATTTTTCTCAATTGACAAGTAACTAATGAACTAGATCATTTTTCCTACATTATTTATTTGTTTCTTTCTTTCACTTCTTTACAGTGAAGTGCCATTAAACTATTTAGGAACTTTCATTAGCAACAAACTAATTGTTAATTAACCATTAAAATCAGTAATTAGAGGCTGCAAATTCTCAAGAAGTAATTAACGTAATTGAAAATTAACTATTTTCATCATTATTCAAGTCTAAACTATGCTATGTTGTTATCGGTATGAATGCCATTTGTACCAAAATTCTGTTAATTAAATTAACACTCCTGTTGTCGAATTTAAAGAAAGAATTGCTAGTATATAGAAATTATTTTTGTGAATTTATTATATAATGCTGATAAGGTACAAATTTTGAAGAATTATTGTTTTGTCAAACTATTGACTAATATTTTATTCACCCTATTTTTCAACAGTTTTCGAGTATCCCATAAATATCTAATTATCTTTCTTACAGTAAATAAATAAATTGAGTGTGGTGCTTATTAATAAATTATTATATTACGGAATAATAATTACTTATTACCTAACGTTTATCAAGATTTTTTTTCTACCAAATAAATTTTTTTTGGCGTTGATATCATAAATATTATATTTTTCTGTGACTATTATTGAATAATTATAATTGAATAATCGCTTTTTAACTCCATCGGTATTGAAGTAATTTCTTCTCTTTAAATTTATTCTTTTCGCAGTGTTCAAGGATCTGTCAAAAATCTTTTTTTCGTTTTTATTCCTAACAAAGTGTTAATCTTAAAAAAAGAATCAGAGATTTATGTGTAATAGTCAATATATACAATGCGTCCCTTTGCCGCTGGACAAACTGTGGGAGGGTTCCGTGGTTTTCCTCTCCATCTAACGCAAATGCGGGTTAGCTCCATCATTGAAGGCAGATTTCTCTCAATACTCTATCTATTAGTTCCCTTGTCTTCTGGATTGGGTTGAAAATTACAAGGCTATGGAGTTAAACACTAGTAATCAAGGGACTGAAATAAGGTTCTACGACGGTTATAAAATAAATATATACAAAGCCGTTATTCTGTAAAATGTAAATGAATACCAAAAATTGACCAGATAAGTACGAAATATCATAAATTAATCACACGTTGCTTAGAAACTTTATACACTGCGGAAATATGTAATTTCAAAACTACTAAAACTTGGTAAAATTTAGCGTGTCGCTAGCTCTATAGTCTATAGCTCTAGGGCTCAATAGAACACTAAAGTTTATGGCTCTATAGAACACGAAAAAGCTCGGTTGTCGATGAATTTAGTAAACTTAACAATAAAATACGCTTTTGTATGACAAAATTTGGTAATTTTATCATGATGCCTTGTAGCATTGTATAAAATCCATTTATTCGCTTGCATTTACTTTTCGTCATTGCATTTTTTTGGTAAATGTGTGTTATAAGAACTGTAATTTTGAATGCAGGGACTTTTGTTAAATCGTTACCATATGAACGGAAAAATTACAAAACAAATGATTTAAATACGTATATATTAGTTTTGTTGACCAGAATTATCGTTATTATTATTTATTTTCAAAAGAAATGTCGTTACCCTAGAGTACTGTAATTTTACCAAAAAATTTTCTCCGTATAGAATGGCTATTAAAATTTTTTCTACATTCTATAAAATACTCCGAAGTTCTCGGCATCAGTGATGACCTATAAAATTAATTTTAATTAATTAACTAAATTATACAGCCGTTGTTCAGTATGTTCTAATTAATTAATTAATATAATTTCGCCATTTTCCATGCAAAACATTTCTATAATAATTACATTTTCCGATAATTTTTCAAATAAAAATATTCGGCTTTAAACAAAATTATTTGGTTACAAGTATTTTTGACTTTCTAATTTAACGATTCTCTTTGCATTCAAGTGCTAGTCAAACTTCTTAAGTTTTGCTTAATCTGAATTAGTTTATAAAATAGAATCAAAATAAAAAGTAATATTTTCAAAAACCACGTTTTTGTAGTGCAGAATAATAATTATAAAACAAAAATTTGAAAAACGAAATACGTGGGGTGCATGAAATACACAACAGTAATATTATATTAGTGTGTGTATGTGTGCTCGTATATGTATATCTGTAATTGTATCTGAATGTGGATGTGAATGTGAAATATATTTGTGTATATGCATGTGTATGAAGATGTATATGTGGATGTGTATGTGGCTGTGCATGCGTATGAGTAAGAAAATGTGTATATGTACTGTTATGTATTTCATGCTCACCACGTTTTTCGTTTTTGAAATTTTCGTTTTCTAATTATTATTCTCCACTACAAAAATATGGTTTTTAAAAATATTACTTTTTATTTTGATTTTTTTTTTGTACTCACTTCCAAAATCTCAATTTTTTCACTCTCTGTACACAAAACCTTTCAACTGACGCGTGGCACTAATTTGAAATAATCGAACCGACAACAAAAGACAATCACGAAAATATTAATTTTTCTTTAATTTTTATTTTGTTTTACTTTGTATGTCTTCTTTCTCTTCATTTTCATGCACTGTCATCCAATTCGGAACTATGTGTCAAATATGAAGTCTGTAGCTAGTCTGGAAGTTAGTTTAAAATTGATTCCAAAGTTCCACCCGAACAGACATACACGAAGGCAAGTTGATATAAACGTGGTAAAAAATAGTTTTTTATAAATTGAAGCAAAAATATTTAACTAAATTTCATTAATAAATGTTCATTATAGTGTGATAGGATAAATAAAGTGTTATGACAGTATTGAATAAATTAAAATTTATTAGATAATTAGAGAGGATCTAAGATTTCCTGCTCTATAAAAATAAAGCAAGCACTATTTACTTTTTCATAAAGATAAAAAGATTATTCTTTTTTTTCTATAATAGTTTAAAACTTGCATGAGAAATTACTTTTGAACAATAGAAAATTTAAATAACTTCCAGACTTGTCAAATTATCTCGTATGCAACTGCTCCATTTTTTCCTACTTGATGTCTAAACCCTCAGTAACTGAAGGAGTTTTTTCTTAGAATTGTTTAATTTTTACATGCCTTTTTCCCAGTAATCTGGCGAATTTTGATGGTAAGAAGAGACAAAAGCCCTTGTTTGCATTAAGTGCTCCGTTGAGTGCTCTTTTTTTTTCTAAAGTACTTACGCATTCTTTTCTTTTTTCATTTCAACTTTTTTGATGATGATTTTTTTTCTTCTAATCTTTCTTAATGAGCAAATGGGTTCTCTTAGAGAATAAATTTGATTTAATCAGGGTGAAATAGAATATTCCCCCAAAACAAATTTAACATATACAGTAGAAATAGCATGTAGAAAAGATGCCTCATTCGACTAAAAAAGCAAAAAATGATGTTTAATGTTTTAAATGAGATTCAGATAGTAAACAAAATGTTAAAATATTTTTACACACATCTGTAAGCCCCGAAAATCCTGCGAGAAAAAAATTGATGTAGAATGTTTTTCGAATTTCTTTTGCATACTAGGAAACATATAAATTTTTTCAAAAAATATTGTTTTTCTATTAATATGTGATGAGAAGTGTCATTTTAAATTTTCACATAGTTATAAATTGTAACTGACTTGATTTTGTTTACATGTTTATCAACCTGAAATGGAAATGTCTACGTGTTTGACGCTGATTTTTTTTCTATTCTTTCTAAATGAGCAAATAGAATCTTTCAGTGAATAAATTTGATATTATCATGGTGAAATAGATTATTACTAAAAACAAGTTTAAGATAGTAGTAATAACATGCAAGTAGAAATAATATGTAAGTAGAAATAACGTGTAGAAAAGAAGCTTCTTTTTACTAAAAAAACAAATAATTATGCAACATGTTTGAAATGATTTTTAGATAGTTAACAGTGATATTAAATTTGTTTTGCATACATTTGTAAGACCCAAAAATCCTGAGAAAAATAATTTAACCTAGGTTTTTTTTAAGAATTTCTGTTGTATACTAATAAACATATAAATTTTTTCCAAAAAATTTATTTTTTAATAGTATTATGTGATAGGAAATGTTATTTAAAATTTTAAAGTGTTATGGATGATTTGATTTCTGTAACTGGTTTGATTTTTATTAAACTGCATTTAAATTTTTTCTTTTTTATTTCAACTCTTTGAAGCTGCTTTTTCTGATTACTCTTGCTGAGCAAGTAGACGCGCTTAGAGAATCAATTTGATTATATTATGGTGGAATAGATTATTACCAAAAGCAAACTTAGCACATATAGCTTTAATGGAATGACAAAAAGATCTAAAATATTAATAATGTTGGTTTGAACTGTAGCTTTTAATAGTAAACAGTAATCTAAAAATACTTTTGCATACGCTTATAATCCCCAAAAATTCTGTGAGAATTCATTTGATATAATATTTGTTTTAGAATTTCTTTAGCATACCAGTTTAAATAACGAGTTCTTTTCTTTGAATAAGAAATATTTTTTTTAGAAATTTCAAGTATTTAAAGATGCCTTTATGTCTTATATAATTTTATTTCATTTGATTTCTGTTTTATTTCAACTTTTAATGCTATTTTTTTATAGTCCTTCCAGATGAGCAAACGATATCTCGTATCGAATGAATTTAATTTGCTCAAGGCAAAGTAGAATATTAAGGAAAGTAAATTTAACACCTACAGTATAAATAGCTAATGGAATAGAAAAGATGTTTCTTTCAATTAAAACAAGAAAGGAAAAATAATTAATAATGTAACATGTTTGAAATGAGGTTCAGAAAGTAAATGATAAAATAAAAATATTTTCTGGCATTTGTGAGCCCCTAAAAATACCGTGAAAATTATTTTGAAGCAAATTTTTTTTTTTTAGAATTTATTTTGCATCCTGGTTAAACGAGTTTTGAGTTTGCTTCACTAATAATGCTACACGAGGGGAAATATTATTTAAAAAATTTTACCTTTTATGGATGGTTTTATTTCTATAACTGATTTGAACTCGATTAAAATTATAAATGTTAAAAGTTCAACTGGTTTTCAATCTACGTCCTTCAGTATAATATTATTTACCCTCTTCATGTTAGTAACATCACAACTTATAAACTGATTGTTCTCAAAATCAAAAAGCGGGTTTATCTATATGTTACATAATAGTCGGAAAAAATTCTATGCAAGTATTTTCCAGAATTTTATTGCTTCTAATAAACTGATCAATTTTTCCAATTTTGTAACATTTGCTTTTAAATGCTCTTTAGTTCAGTTTCTGAAGGAGTTTAAAAGAGTGTCTGAAAAGTAGATTTAAATCAAACGTATATGCTTTCATGTTGTGCAATAATACGATTGCTAATGTCTTTAAATAAAACAGACAAAACATTTAAGAAAACAGACGAAGCATTTTTTAGGTGCAATTTTCTTATGTTAAATTGTACATTCAAAACCTTTACATCATTTTTCAAATGTACTCTTTTTGTGTATTGCGTACTCGTTTCTTCATACAATGAGAAAAAAATATAGTAAAATTTTCGTACTGCTTAGTAATTATATTTCTTGGAAAAAAAACATAATTCTGGTATTGAAAATTAAAACCTACAGCATTGTAAACATTCATGTCTTAATTTTTCCTTTCGTATGTTAAAAGCTAGTGAAAAAGTTTGGTTTTAAAAATTTTAGTTCTTACATTTAGTAAAAAAATTCAAAGCTGACTCGCAAATTTACTCGAATGAAAAGCTTTTATGTTTTATGTTAGCTCTAAGGTATCATTAAAAATTTACCAAAGTTACCGAACTTTATTTCATATTATAAAACTATATCATATTGTTAATTTTATCAAAATCATTACTGACGCGATTCGGTAAAAATATCCTGATTTTCGGTGTTCCCATAGAACCAGAAACACGGGAAATTTTACCAATTTCTGGTAGTTTTGATCATGTTTTTTTATCTCAGTGTGTCTTGTATAAAATTATATCAATTTTACAACAGGATAACAGCATACGCAGTGAGTAAAAAATCGCTTATTCTGGAAATCTTATTTATGATATCATGGTCAAAATTTTGAAGTTAAGATAGGATTAAATTTTTTTTTGTGTTAACTAATTAAGATTTCAGAATTTAAACCTAATTAAATTTAGTTTTTGATTTTTAATCCAAATGATATTAGAAAAAAAGGGCAAGGATATTGTAATCTTCCTAATTAATGAAAAATTTGCTTATTTGAAAATAGAAATTGACTATCAAGATTTTAAGATTGGTTTGTGAAAAAAATGTAAAACTAGTCGACTATAATCATGACGAATTTAACGATGGCCAAAAGAACTCATCTTTCGGACTTTGAAAAAGGGAAAGTCGTTGATTTTCGAGAATATGAAATAAATAGGTGAAAAAGTTCCAAAAGAATCAAAAGATCTAAAACAGTTTGTAATTTCCTAAAAAAATACTGGAATGTATGGCACGAAAAAGCAAGCTCAGAGACCAGAAATTTGCAGTCGTCGACAGAAAAGAATGATTGTCAGAAAAAAGAAACTGGAAAGGAAGTAAGACAAAATTTTCATTTACAATGTTAATCAAGGACTGTTCAAAATATTTCAAATAAATATCTTCCTCTTTTTAAGTAAAATTAGTTTCCCGTCTACTTCTTACAAGAGAAGAGTTGACTTAACAGAAGAGTTGACTTTGACAAAGAATACATTTCTCACAGTCAAAAATGGACCGATGTCATTTTTACTGGCAAACAAAATGTTCAACTTGGATGGAACTGACGGTTTTCATTATTTATTGTATGAAGACCAAATAAGTATCCGAGAAGACTAATCTGTCAATATCATGACCAGTGGAATGGGGTTTCGAGTCCCAGGGTTGATACTACAATATTTCCTTCATTCTCTTCAACACATAGTCCCTCGACTTCTATAATATGATACTCTCATTCATGCATTCATGCATGGCAGCACCAGAAAACTGTTTAACACAAAAAATAGAGTATTTTCTCTCTTACGCTAGCTGAAACAACCAGATAGACTAATCAAACTACTTATTACAGTTCGTTTGATAACATACAACTCTACCTCAATCTAACTCCAATACGCATCGCCTAGAGAGCCAAGTTCCAATGTCCACTTAAATTTCTTTTTTACGGGCTTTGTGCTAGCCAAACAATAGCTTTACCAAACCATGCAAGTTGTAAATGGTTAAAAAATGGTATAGTTTTGTATTCATGAGTTTGTATCTGTACTAGTAGTAAACGGATTCTAAATCGTGAAGGCAAAAAAAGTTCTTTACCTTAAACTTTACGGTTAATTGTGCTAACTGACTATGGCTGGTTATTTTACCGTAAGTTTAGAATGAAAATTCTAACAGTGAATTATAACCAAACATAAATATGTAAATCATAAAGAGAGACCTCACCATGTACTCATACTATAAAAAGTTTTTTTTTTAGGGATATATTTCATATCTTTTTTTATCAAACGAAAAATTACCCATGCATAATGCTTTGAAACGTCGAATTTTATTTGCGATGAATAACTGTTATTCTAATTTTTTACAAATTTTAATACAGTTACAGAGCGAATGGTTCTAATTTTCACTTTTTAAAAGCAAATAAAATATTTTAAAATGAAGAGTAATTATTTTTTAAATCTCACACCGCAGATTAATTTACTTTTTAAAAATTTGGAACAAAATTAGTGAAAAAAAAAGTATTTATAATTAAAATTTTTGTGGAGAGTTCTTAATAAAAACCTTTTACTGAGAGTGAGAACTGCGAAAAACTCATTTTTAGATAGAATAGAAAGTAAAATCAATTAACATTATCCTGCTCTAAAAGTATCTTATTATCCTATAAATAATGCTTTTTAACATATTTCAGAGTTCCTAATTCTCTATGCTCATTTATTTTTTCGAAAGAGTTCATTAGTTTGAAATTGCAAAATTATGTATTATTCTTCCTATAATCATGCTAGCGGCATTTTTCTATCTTTACTTCAATCAAATTCTTCTCTATACATAGGGATAATCTAATTTAAGAAAGTAATAAAGTGGTTTTTATCTGTTACTGATTACCTTCTATACAACAAAAGAATTTATAGGTAGCTCATTAAGTTCAATACCGGTAGGTACTTTTGTCAGAGGAAGAAGAAATATATATTTATTCATTATCATCATTTGCATCGTTTCTCATGAAGAACTGTAAGAACATTAATGATTACTTGCTTCATTCATTTATTTTAAACCTTTATAAGAGGATAAAAAAATTGAAAAATTATGGAGTATTTGTTTTACAACAGTTTTTTACATAAAGTGCAAAGGAATCTGTGTTATCTGTGGTTATAATCAGTGATTCTTTTTCTGGTGTGAGTGAAGGCACTTTATACCATAAAATCCCTTTCTACGGGGCGAAAAACTTTATATACCGTAATGTTTACTGTAATATTTACTGTCAATTTACTGATGGCTCAGGGAATAGAGCATTTGCCTTCCCATAAGGTGAACCGGGTTCAAATCCCAGCGATCCTGGATGATTTGAATTCCACACCCAGCTCGCACCGACCACAGTACGGGCATAAAAAAAATATCCTGAGTGGTAGAAGTTTGATGGCTGAATGGTTTGATTTCCCTTGCCATTCGGCTAACCATAGGGGATTTTCGTGCGTTTTTCCATCAATGCAACGCAAATGTGGTTTAGATTCACCAAGAAGTCCTCTTACCAAGAAGGAAAATTTCCCCTAACGCTTGATCCAGGAGTTCCCTTGTCTTTTGGATTGAGTTTAAAATTACAAGGCTACGGAGTTGAACATTGGTAGTCGTAAACAAAAAAAAATCGGGTCGGCAGTTCAACGATGGTTATAAAATAAAATAAATTTGACTGAGCCACTATAATTAATTAAACATTACAGTTAAAATTTTGATACAAAATGTTGCAGCAAAAATTAATTTTATGGTAAAATGAATTTTACGGATGATGCACTTGGGGTAGGTGTTCTTTTTATCGTTATTTGATCAGAAATATTTTGCAGTGATAGAATTATCCTTCTAAAATTACGGTAAAAAAAATACCGACAGCACTCTGTCCTTCCAATTAGCCGCAAGTTTACAGTAAAATTTTTTTTTGCATTTCTTGTTTGATAACCGTTTGCAACTGGTATGGTTAAAAAACCATGAATGCAAAGCAATACGATTTCTTAACTACTTACATTTAGCATAGTTTCGAAACTGCTAAAACGAAATTTAACTGGGCATTGAAGCTAAGTTTTTCATAAGGAAATGAACATTAATGTTAATTAGTTGAGTAATTTAAAGACATATAAAGACAATACAGGTTGCTAGTTATTCAGCGCTAATGCTCTGAAAAATTTGATTTGAAAGTTTATGGTGTTTTTAGAGCAATTTTGTTCCGCAGTCTCTATATTGTTTTAACAGCATTTCAGGCAGGTCCAATATCAGATTATGCCTCTTTTTAGCTATTGTTTAAATTAATAAAATATGCTTATTTTTTCCCGTTACATGGAACAGGTATTTATTAGTTTGATATGACCGGGCTGTTGTTATAATCCTCATTACTTATAGTAAAAGTCCCATCAAGGTTTGGAATAGTGTCTTTACTACTAACGATGAGTTCATTAACAAATGTAGCATTGTAAGAGAATATCATTAAAGTTTTATTTATGATTTCTGATCTCAAATTTGATCATTTAATTTCACGAAAAATTCTAAATATATTTCTTATATTTTTTGATTTTAAACCCCTGTAAGTTTCTTAGAGTTGGAAGGTCTTAGTATTAATTTGTTGCTAAAATATATATCACTGAGTCTTTACTCTCTAATATAAATGTTATTGTTCCAGTTTTATGAAACAATGTTACTTTCAAAACAGAAAAAATAAAACTAGTTTTTTTAATTATATTTTCAAAATTAAACACAGCATAAAAAAATCTATATCTTTTTTTCATTAAATGCGATTAGCTGCTTAAATATATGTTGTGGAACTGAAACCTCTATCAATATTAGTTACGTTTTCGTCTTCAAAAGAATATTCAAATATTTGAAATTTTCAAACTTTTATCATTTCTTCAATAATACATTTTTGAAACAGTTCTATTTTAAGTCAACTGAATATGAAGAATCATACTTTCTTTTTTGGGAAAACTCCAAAAGTCATAAACGGAACTCATTCCTTTCTACTTGTATCTGAAATTCAACGTTATGAGACCTTGTTTCGACGAACTATTAAATGTAAAACTTTCCTTTTTTTTCTTTGCCTATCTTTGAGAGAACTTTATCTCTCTTTCATTCCTCTCCTTTTGTGGAATAGACTTTAATTTACTCTTTCCACTTAGCTGTATGGAGATGATTATGAATGTCAATTCATTCTCTTTTACCCTGATGGTTTTGTGGATGTTTTATAGTCTGGTTGAGAAGACGAAGATAATTGCGAGCCGGATGGCTTGCAGATAAACTGAGCCATTTTTGCGGTGTGGTAAATTTAATTCAGTTTTTATATTCTATATATTTTGAGTGCTCTCTCATTATGGTAGAGTTGCGTATTATTATTTTAATAACATCTGCAAGTTTTATTGTGCATTTCTTTTTTATATTATATTTGTTTATATTTATACATTTGTTTGAAATTTATAATGAAGTAGTCTAAGAATAAAAATAAAAAATTTGATGCCATTACGTGCGTCATTACAAGATGCCTTTATACGATGCCAAATACGTGTGATGTCTTTAGAGACATAAGATATTTCCTAACTTTCAAAATTTCTTTAATTTCATATATTTAATTTTTTTAAGTATTCTTAATCCAATTATAATTAAATAAAATCGACTATTTAGTTTAAACGCATTTAATAAAAAAAAAATTAATATAAATACTTTTACTCTTTTCTTAACAATCAACTGCCCTTTTAAATGCAATACAAGTGTATAACTCATTAATTTAATATTGCGACTAAATCAAATATAAAAATCTATTTTAACTTCATTTTTCTCTAGGATACTACCTTTTTTTAACCGCAAAAGATTTTCTGATACAGGTCGATGTTAAATTCTCATAATCGATTTGTTACGCTGTAGCCAAATTACGCTGTAGCCATGATTACGCTGTAGCCAAATTATTTAAAATTTAATATTAATAACGGGGGTTGGCTTTCTTTTTGGCCATATTATCTGTTAAGAACTCGCCAATTCTGGATCGCTTTCCATGCTTCTAAGTGTCCTTTAGTAACTATTCATTCACCGCAAATTGTTGACGTTAGGACTAGATGATTTTTGGATGTCCTATTGCCTCTCAGTGACTCAAAATTTTTAGATTTTTTTGCTGTTGTTTTTGTAAAGAATTTCATTATGTATGTGTTCTTAATTCAAGATCTTCTTTTTTTAACTGCTGCGAAATTTGAATAAAATTCTTCTGTGCAGCTGGTTCAAAGGTGGCGAAGAAAATTATCTAAAAACTAGGAGTGTACATTTTAAAACACATTCTCTGATCAATATCTAATAACACTCAGAAAAAAGAAATAGCAATGAGATATAAATAGAAAATTCTGAGGGCTCTTTTTTTTTCACCCTTTAGAGAATTTGCCTATTTTAGACAAACAAGAGGGGACACGTGATATCGAGTGATACTTCTTTTTTTCGTGGCAGATATTACTTATAGCAGCATTTATTCAGATTGAGTAGAAAAGTATTTCAATCTTCTAAGCTGAAATCTTTTTTCAAATAGTCGTAGTAAATACGGAATTATGTACCCCCACTGATTACAGTGATTTCTGATGCTAATATTAAAATAGTTACTACACTTATGTTAAAATTAAAAGTAAACTGTACTTATGTTAAACTTTTATAAAACAAAACTATCATTTTTCATAGAAATGTATCAACTCAAATAAAAATGTAAATGCTGCAAAAGGCAGCCATGACATCAGGGAACCATGAAGCGGTGAGTTTTGTGTAAGTGAATATAGCATAAAAAGAGAGCAGCAAAAGTGCAGAGTACGTGCACGATTTTCACCCCATTTTTTTAAATTGTTTTCAAAATACCACTACTATGGAAGCAGAACAATGCTGTGAAATGCAGCAGAACTAATGGAAAGGCGAAAAACAATGTGGAATAACGAAGTGCTGAATTCAAGTAGGCGAATGAGCTGGTTCCAACATGCGACTCTACCATATTTATAATTAAAGTCTAGAAATAAATCGATCACCAGATATTTTTGTCTTATAAAGCTGCAAACAGTGGATTGCGTTCAGAATAACTCGGTATTAAATTGATATTTTTAATGCGTATTTTTGAATCGTAAATAATTCACTTTTTATTTTTAAGATTATATTGTCGATACACAGTTTGTAATAAAATTTTGTTTTTCAATAAAGGCAATTTAGTTGTCAACACTAATTATTTGAAGCACTTTAATATGTAAGCCCTAATTCAAGAGAGAAGAAAATTGACTTTACCCGTCCTTAGTACGAATTCAGAAATACACACTGATTAAAATCATTATCAACTATATTTAAATTAACTATAAAATTTGTAGAGATATAAAATGTAACGAATGAAAATATTAAAAATTGTCAGGTAGTTTTTGGGCATGAGTGCAAAATTGTAAACTTTTCGTAAGATTAGATATTTTAGAAATTCCCAGCTAGAAAAGTGCTAATTTCACCAGCAAGTATATTAGTTTAACTAAAAAACAAATATGATGTTCTTAGGAATACCAATCTTTTTAGATAGGTCTTAATGTTCTGAAATAGTAAATAAAATAACATCAGGTGTATACTATGGTCGTGTTTTATAACTCAAAAGTATAAATAAAGGAATCAATGCCATTGCACAATAATAAACCACTGTTTTGAACTGAGTGATAATTAAAACACTTGCAAGAAAATAAGTAATTTTTATACTATTTTAAAGAATAAGAAAAAACATGTGAAGCACTTGTAGTAGAGTTTATTTAAACAAAAGAAAGCGGGATATAGTGAGAAAATTTACTGAGCATGATCTCGTTCATTTCAAATTTATAACCTCTCTGAAACAATTCCGAGGAGCAGAATTTTATTCGAGGACTGAGAAATGGGAGTACCGTTAAGAATTTAAACGTATGTTTGTTTTATGTTCCCCAAAAGAGTAACGTACATCGAAAAACTATAAAATAAGCCTAATACTTAATTTTAGACTTCCAATATCTCTATTTACTTCAGTTCTTTAGATTCTTCACGCAATCTATCAAAAGAAATAGCTATTTTACAAAATAAATTTGTCAAAAATACGTCATTTAAATTTTGTATTCCAACTAGTATTTTTCATTGGCTATTTTAAACAACCAATTTTTATATTTAGTATAGCTCTTTTGATTTTTCACGCAATGAATCACAATAAATGCTTATATAAAAAAATTAATTTGTCACAAATACTTCGTTTAAATACTATAACCCAAATAGTGTTTTTTATAGGCCTTTTTAAACTTCAGATAACTCTTAGAATTCAGATGTTCTCTTTAGATTTTTCATGTAATTTAACAAAATAAATTGGTATTTTAAACAAAATAAAAAACCAAAAAACTCAGCGGCGCTGCAGCCTAAGAGGGCCAAAACCTACTGTGCCCATCTCAGTTTTCTTGATCTTGGGCTCTGGGGTTCAGGAGCAGATGTTCCGGTCAGGTGATCAGCCGAACGCGGAACCCCCAGTGTTTAGTTCCCAAGCCTGCTTGGTACTCATTTATCGACCCACTGAAGGGATGAAAGGCTTAGTCAACCTTGCCCAGCCCGAGGATCGAACCAGGGACCTGTGGCTCGACAGTGCGAAAGGCTACCGCTCAGCCACCGGGCGAAAACAAAATAAACTTGTCGAAAATACGTCATTTAAATATTATATTATGACTAGTAATTTCCATAGACTATTCCAGACGTCCTATATTTCTATTTCGAACAGCTCTTTGCAATCTATCTAAATGAAAAGAAATAAATTTTTCGAAAATATGCCATTTAAATATTTTATTCCAACTAGTGCTTTTTCATAGGCTATTTTTGACTTAAAATCTTTCATTCAAATAGTTGCTTCAAATATTGCAAACGCACTTTAATAAATAAAAAAATATGAGAGTTTCGAATATAATAAATAGGTAAATAAGTTTTATAAAAAATGTGACAAAAACTTTCAATAAGTAAAATGCCTATTGTTGAGTTGTGTACAATATATCAATCTTGTAAAGTCAGAAATTTACCACTTTTTTATAAATATTTTTTTCTAGACAAAGTCAGAACACCTGGTCCAATTAGTGAGGAAAGACCGAGTTCACATGTTATCTCGATGAGAAGTTTAGAAATACTAAAATTTCAGCGAAAAATAAGCGGACATTTCCATTTTATATTAAAATTCAAAAAAATTATGCATAAAGCTTGCATGTGATGCATATGTGATCTTCCTCTAGTGCACTGCAGCTTTCGAGGGCCCAGTATAGACTCTGATAAAGTTGAAGAAATACCGGGTAGTAGCTGGTCTTAGCTTGAAACCATATTTTATCGAAACATAGTAAAAAAGTGGTATTGTTGCATTAACTTTTTTTTGTTAGTTCAGGTATGACTCTTTAGTAAACGTATAAGAAAATAGACAAATAGTTTTTAAAGCTGTAGTGAACAATATGAAAGTCTAGCTGAAAAATTAAAGTACATTAGGATGTTGTCATAGTTAAACAAATTTATCTATAACAATAAGACGCCAAAATGGTAGATCATTCCTTTCAACTAGATAGAGTTTCTCTGCTGGAAAATAGAACTAATTTTGACACAATCGAGGTACCCAGTCTCACCCCACCCTCTTCCATAAATTGGGAAAATAACTCGCATATTACAAAAAATAGACGGATTGGTTTATTAGAAAATAAATTGGGACATTCTCTACTGGAATATTTACTAATGTATAGTTACAGGTTTTTAAACGCTTTTCTTTTCTTTCTATATTTCAAATTTATTGCTTGTTCTTTAATAATGGGTATTATTATTCTGGAGTATGTTTGTCATATTTTTGCTTACTTATTTCGTAACTCTCATTCTTAAAAATTATATATTTAAATTAGTAATCAAGATATAAAAATAAAAGAATTAAAAAAAATGCCGCAGTAAAAATGGTTCTTTAAAAATGATCAACATATTTTGTATTTAATTTTCAAAATAGTTTGGAATACTTTTAACGCAACTTAATTTCCTAATTTTGATGCTAAAAGAAGCTTAGAGAGTTGAAATTCATCAATAAATTTTCCTACTGAAAACATCACTACTTTATAAAAAATCAATTTTCTACAGTCATTCTATCTGTTCCATTTTGTTGAAGCAACTAAATCACATAACAAGAAAAAGTATTCTTTAAACATCATCTATAAATGTATAAACCTGAAGTTTATTGATTTTTATTTTATGTTTTACATACTAATTTCCAGAATGTTCTTTAATGTTAAGATTAATGCAGTAATGCAGCTCTGTAAGTTACAAAGTAGATACCTCAAGAAGACTAAGAAGGAAAAATAATATTATTAGAAGCATGTTAAAACCAGAAGTGTAAATTCCCTCAACTGTATTTTACAATCAAGAACTGAAGCTCTTGTTTCTTCAAGCGAAAATGTCTTTACCTTTCAAATATTCACAATTTAGGGGTACTTTATAAACAACAAACATAACATGGTGGTTGAACCATTAAAGTACTAACACAACATGTTCCGTCTTAATTTGATGGTTGCTGTTGGTCCAGCAATACTAAACATAATACGATGGTTGAACCATTATAATAGTAAAACAATATCTTCCATCATATTTTAATGATTGTTGTTGGTCCAACATTAATAAACACATCTTGTTGGTGGACCATCAAAATAGCCATACAGCATCTTCCACCATATTTTGATGGTTGTTGTTAGTCCAACAAAAAAAACCATTACTTGTTGGTTGACCATTATATTGGTAAAACAACATCTGCTATCAAAATATGATGGCTTATATAGGTCCATCAAAAATCAAACATTGCTTGATGGTTTACCATCATAACATAAAGCAACATTTTCCATTTTGAAATAATGGAAATTTGTTTGGCCATCAAAAACCATCAAAACTAGATGGAAATTGTTGTATGATGGTAACCATCAACATGTGTTGGACCATCAAGAATCTTACTTAAACCAACATAAACCTTCATAATTCTTTGATGGTACCATCAAGAATTTTGTCTTGGGTAATAAACAATATTTCTAGTAATATCTAAGAACTTGAAAAATATATGAGATACGTTCAAAGACGCAGAGCAGCATCATTAACTTATCCTTAAATCTCAAAAAAGACCACGAAATATTAGATATTTCTAAGAAATCACATAACACAAAAGAGACAATAAGGAATAAAGGAATTCTATTCATAAACAAGAATCTAGTCGTTTATAATCGAAAAACAACGCCAATGTAATTTCATTTTCTACCATTAACAATAACTGCAGTTAACTAGAAATCATCCTTCCATTGTTGCATAAACCATTGTATTCGAAGTATTATTTTCTTAACATTATTGTTTTCCACCAAATGCCCAAGACTGTATTTATTTAATTTGTTTATGTGAAAGAGAGCAAATGCATCACACCAGTTATCAGAAAGAATAAACCAAACTTAAAATTGCATTACACCTCTTTTATTTGCTTTTATTTATCGATTTTAAATAAATATAGAAGAGAAGAGAGTAAATATGGCTACCCTTTTCTTTGTTTTTCATTTAAAGTGAGACGAGTTGTGAGGATATGGGGCAGAAGTGGAAATTTTGAATAACGTTCAAATTTCTTCTGTGAGATATCATATATTGGCAACACTTGCGTACACATCCATGTGCAGTTCCAATATCACCCTATGAATACTTTAATAAGACTTTGTAAAGGAAGATTTTAAGTTGCAAAAGTAACTTTCAATTTTTTTCTTTACCCTGTTATTAACATATTGATTTTTCAGAATATCAACTAAAGGTGACATGCTTTAAATGATAATGCTTTTAACATGTTATCACATTAACTTTTGCTCGAAGCAGTTTCAACTTATCTGCTTTAAATTTTAACAAACTTATATATTTTCTTGGGGTTAAAGTAGGCACATGGTGTTGGGGCATTTTGTGGTAATTGTTTCATTTATATGTTAGCAACTTTAGTTTTTCGTCTCTTTTTTAAATCTCAATGATATCAGATCTATATAAAAACTGAAACTTCTTGTCAGCACTGACTTTATAAAAGATTAAAAATTGACAATAGTTTAGTGTTTTCTTCTTCTTTTAAAGGTAAAAAAAAATGATAAATAAAGTTTTGTGCATTCTGTTGGTAAATTAGAAACTGTTCATTGATTTGGAAATAACAATGCTCAATTCTTAAGAAAAAAATATAATCATAAACCTTTAAATTGTTTTAAAGTTCTAATCACGAATTTATCACAATCTTTCTCAAGTCTCAATAGAAAAAATATTTACCATATATCCATCCATAGTAAATGATAGAATTACCAAAACTGTATCTACATACTCATTTAAAGATCATTTAATTTCAATTTTTTTTGATAAAATAAAAAAAACAAATTTAAAAATATATATCAAAATATATACCAAATAAACCAAACTTAATAATGATTTTAAAACGTAATGATTTAGTTTCTAAATTTCTTTCTACGTATAATGAAAGGCTCTATTTAAATCAGTATTTAATATATGTCAATATTTAATTACTAATAAGGCTTACATTTAATTATATACAAGTAATAGGATTGTAAAATGTTAGGATTTAGATTATTTGTTAAATATTAGTTTTTTGCAAGCACAATATACTGAATGAAATATTCGAAAAACTATTATATGCTTAAAACAATTTAAAATTAGATGGTCATCGATATTATTTATCACTACATATAAATCTATTCCTCATGTATTAATTTTTATTTATTTATTTATTATGTATTATGAAAAAGTAGGTTATAAAAATTACTTTATAAGTTATAAGAAACTGAATTTACACATTAAGTACTTTAAAAAGTTTACTGATGTCTAAAAAAGTTCAAAACATATATCAAGTTTCTTATAATGCTTTATAATAGGATCTATTTGGGAGACAATAGCTAACGTGAAAATAATTATATGTTCGTAAAGATTAGTATTTGATAGTGGGTATAATTTTTTACCGGTTGGAAATTAGTATTTTCTACCAATCCATTTGATTTTTTTTTGATTTAGTCTCACATTTTTTTTCGGTCTTCTCCATAGATTCAAAAAACACCTGGCTTTGTTGTTGATGAGTTTTTTGTGATCAATTTCAGAAGTTAAAATGATTTTGCTTTAAAAGTTCTCTTGATGTTCCAATCTACTTTAAAATGAATGTCACGAAAAAAAAACGGTTTGTTTTCCGTAATCTTAGAAAAACTTGACTTTTTTTATATTTTTGTTTTTTATGAAACGAATTGTAGTGATAATTTAGTCAATATCTGCATCAGTTCAGATTTTGTAAGTTCTTTTTGCAAAAAAATTAGAATATTAATAATAAATTAGGTTTTAAAATTTATTTCTGATACTTATAATTGTAAATATGAAAATATGTAATATTCTTAGAATTGGAATAACATTATAAGGAATATTTATAGCACATTATAAGGGTCATTCGTTTGGAAGTATTTGCATTACACAATAAACCAGTTTTTCTGAAATTGCTACGTAAAATCATTGCCATCAATCGAGTTTGAAAATGAGATTTATGATTCATTAAAAAGATAACTGAATTATTTTTTTACCTAGTAAGCATTTATGAGCATGAACTACTTAAAATATATAAGATGTTTAATTTACTACCCTGCAGAAATCTTTGAACCAAGTTTAATCTTACTCTTGATATAAAGATTTTATGATTCAATTTAGGCAGTTCAATTATTAATAACAGCAGATTGTGTGCACACTTTTCAAAAGAAAAATCCTTAAAATATAGAAAAGTTTTAGAACTTTCAATTAAAACACAATCAAATGGACAAAGAGAGGGAATCAAAAACTAATTTCGGGAAATTTCTTTACTGAACTGAGGAGTTTCTTTAGATTTAAAGAGAACTTGCTGAGGGAACACGCTCTAGGGAATTTGGAAGTAAATAGATGGAATCCAATTTCAATTTAGCACTTCTTAAAGTTACCCCTATTTCGAACTATATTCGTTCATAATTGCCGTCTGATAACTGATCTCAATCATTGTGCGTTATTAGAATGATTTTTTCATGCTAAGATTGTCATACATATCGCTATTATGAACCACAAAATTATTCAAATTTCTGCAGCGTTGTTAAATACAAGTCTTAATATGGTCAATTGCTTAATTTTTTCAAGAATTCCAAGATTTGAATACATTAATACTTGTGGTGTAAAAAAATAAACATCCTCATTCGTAAAGAAATACTAAGTAAAGATTAAATGTATTAAAATATTTTTATCTAATTTATGCAACATTTTTCTAACACATGATTACCAAGTCAAAATAAGTTATTAAAATTTACGACTTCAGTGATTTGATACATGAATTCAAATGTAATAGAATATTATATATTTTGCTTTATGTACTTAAAACAAAACCCTTCAGGGGATTGTTTTTACCCTATACTTACAATAACGAATCTTACACTAATTCAGATCGGGTTTACATCGCACAAATATTCATAGTTAAACAACAGTCGAATATGCCTGGAAAACATTGGAAACATACATTTCTAGAATTTTTATTTGCTCAATTAATTATAAAGTTTTTCTAGTCTAATAAATAACAATTTGAATAAATAAAGTTCTGATTATTGAAATAAATAAGCTTTCGCATCATTCCTTTTATTCTAGATTGCATTATTTCTTCCTTTAAGCATTACGTGTTAATAAATAACTTAGTCTTTAGCTGAGGAATATTAGGATGCTGAATAATTTTTTCAATGTATTCCTTAAGGGAATTTGAAAAAAAAAAAATTTTTTTTTAAATTCAAATATGAATTTGGAAGAGTTAATCATTTCATATCAAAAAGAAATTCTCCTTAAACTTTTTTTTAAATGTAGGGCATGTTGCGATGAATTGCTTGGTTGTAAAAAAAATCAATTCTTTTTACGTGCAGATCAATTCTTCTTCTATAATTCCTTTGTACGATCATTACTGGTTTAAAACTCATTAATATATTTAAATAATAATTTAGGTAGAAATATATTAGTAATATAGATAGGGTATGAAGTTAGTTAGACTCACAAAGCTTCTGATTAAAATATAATTGAAAGATAATTTGGTTGCGTACCTTACTTTTAAAAATTTAAAACAAAAATTAAGATAATTATGCATGCATAAATTTTTGGTAAAATAACAATGAAGTGTAATTGTTTATTTATGATATAGATATTCAAATATTCTAAACTAATTATAGAACTCTCGCAAGAATCTCCTTTTTCTTTACTTTTTTTTATCCCCAAACTAAAATCATTTTTTTAATATTCTGCAAGGATTCTCTGTTACAAGCCAACTGAGCAAAGAACTGGTTTCAGTTGGTTAGAAAAGGGATGAAAGGAGAGGATAAAAACTCAAAGAATAAGGAAACGAGAGTTGAATGGATAATATTTAAAACAGCGGGCAATGGGAATTCAAAACAGAGAGGGAAATTCATTTTTGAATGTACATATGAGAAAAAAGTTGCAACTGTGTAAAAAAGCAAAGATAATTCTGATTTTATTTCCCAAAATTCTTCAAAAATATTTATAATTATGTATTCCTAATTAAAAAAAATATTTTCCTAAAATTTTATTAATCATCTATAAAATTAAAGTTAACAACAAACTAAAGTAAAGTAATTCTATGTCAATTACGGAAGGGAAAGTCGATCAACCAACGGAAGGAATATTTTTATTTCCTTCTGTGACCTTTTATATTCTTTAACTATTCCTAATATTCTTTCCTTATTCCTTTGTTAATATTCCTTTAGGTTTCTTCAAACATTTTCAAAGGGTTTATTTTTCTAAAGCCACTATTTAAGCATGAAAATTAAATTATGCAATCAAATTTCAAGAAAAGAAAATACATGATGATTTGTTAAAATTCTCACAATTAAGGATAAAGCGGCTTTGCGCAATTTTTAAAACCAGCGTTGAACGGCCGACTGAATTCTGAGTTAACGACTATCAATGTTGAATCTGTAATTGTTTACCCCTTCCAGAAGACAAGGGAACTCATGGATAATGCATTGGGATAAACTAGAATTCGTGGCGGACCTTTTGATGGAACTAACCAGCATTTCCGTGACATCGAGCAAAAATCCTGAAAACCTTTTCTCGGTTAGCTCTGAGGCAAGAGGTTTCTCATCCATGATCCGTTTACCACTGAAGATATTTTACATCACCTCAGTGGTTGGTGCGAACCAGGAGCAGAATTCCTATTATCCAGTCACCACTGAAATTCGAACCTGCGTCATCACATCTGACGGTTAAATGCTTTACCTCCGAAGTCACCATGGGTCAAACAGTAATATTAAAGAAAATAATAAAAATAATAAATTCTCAGAGTGAGGGGTGTAAAAAATGCTCACACTACTGTCAACATTTAGCCGAAGTGCAACCCACAGTATTATTGAAGCGATAACATAACTGAATATGAGAAAGCTAAAAAAATGTGTGCTTACTTCTCTTATCAAATAGCAGTAAACAGAAAAACTTAAAAAAATTATGTTTTCTTGTAGATTTAATGTTCTGGACTGTCAATTAGCATTTAAGAATGTGAGATGTTTAAATAAATGCGTGATTCATATTTCAAGCTTGGTAGAAAAATATAGTTTCCCAACGTATATTTTATATAACGCAAAACTGTGCAAGCTGTACCGTAGCAACACTATCCTGAATATCCACATCTATAAATTTGTGAAAAAGAGTATGGTAGTATTTTTTACTCCACATAGAAAGCAACACTGAATTTAATATCGCAAAAAGAGTCAAAAACTGAAACATCATCACAATGAAGTAATAATCAACAATGACAGAATTATTTTTCATTATATTTGCAAATTAATAATCAAAAACTTAAAAAATACAAGTTTGGTGATTAAAATAATGAAACGCATGCCTTTGAGATGAAATTATCTTAAATATAAGTAAAAGCTTCTGCGATTACCATAAACTAACTAGAGTTTTAAAAAAGGAGATCTAATGTTTCACTAAGACGTGTAGCTAATATAATGGAAATTAGGAGTCAAACTCAAAACATTGCCACTGAAATCAGCAGAATGATTTAAGTTAGCCTCAATGATGGTGCTTAATCCTTTTTTTTTAATTTTAAAACTTTCGTCAGCATTTATGCATTAAAAAAGTATTGTCAAAATTACCAGAATAATGCAAAATTTACCATGTTCCTGGAGCTATGGGAGTACTAAAATGTTTGGCAAGTTTTCTGAAAGCACTTTGTTAATGATTTTGGTAAAGTCAACAATAAAATGGGGTTTTATAATCTATGATAAAATTTGTTTAAGGCGGAAAATTTGGTAACTTTATTATGGTACCTTAGAATATAACGTAAAAACAATTTATTCGATAAAAATTTAGTTTTCAGTTTTGTATTTTTTAATAAACGTGGGGTAATAAGAAGAATGATTTTGCAAATTAGAATTTCTGGTAAACCGTTACCATACAAATGGAAAATTACCAAATGAATGGTTGAAATATCATATATTTTGCTTTTATTAACCAGAATTATATGTTTTGTACCAAAAATATTATAACCAGGAAGTATGGTAATTGTATTTACAAAAAACAATTCCCATATGGTTATTAGAAGCTTACAAATATAGTACAAGCAAATTACATTCTTTGAGAGAGCCGTAAGTAAATTTTCTTGCGTCATAATAGGTTTTTTTTCCTAATATACATCCCAGATGCGACTTTGACAAAATATTCGTTCATATCCTTATGCGTTATTCATATATATTGCTGATTTGAATAGCTATTTTATTTTTGTTCTACCAATATAGAAGTGAATAAGAATACAATCTGAGGAATCAAAACGAAAGCAGAATGTCACAGGATGTTTGCTCAAAGGAAAAGGACATACCGATATTTTTCTAAAGTATAAATACATGTCTGAAAACTTTTGAATTTGTTCTGTGTAGAGTTTTATGCATTTTTTAGAGCAGCCATAAAATATTTTGTCTGAAAATCGTTGAAAATATTAAATCTGATTTTAAAATAGTTATTAATATTAGGCGATGCTTATTTAATAAGTGATATAAATTAGTGCCCCTGCATCTAACGAAATGGGAAAATTACTATTAATGATTTGCTGAGAGCCAAACTTCTTGCATTTACAGAAAAAAAATCGAAAGAAAAATTCCCTCATAGACTTAGACTTATCAATCACTCATGGAGCTGGAGGGATAGATAAAGTATCTTTCACAGGCGAAATCTCTCTTTACTATTCTAGGTATATATTCTAAGCGAAATAATCATTAATAACCAATTATTTTTTTGTAATAATTAGCTTTTTAAATTTAAGATAGCTATGTTTATTTCTGCGCAAAATTAACAAATTAAGTTTGAAAAAAAAGCTAGTTGTATTGCTAAGAAGTTCTTGTAATAGAAGTTTAAAGTCATATTTAAATTTGAAAGCAAATGTGAAAGCAGTGCATTAATTCCTTATGCTACTTTTCTGTAGTTGACCTGAGTTTCAACTGGTAAGTAAACGTAAGAAAACACAGCTCGATGCAGTTAAGGCTGTGTTTCAATATATCTGTATTCATCCGAAATGGAGCATTTTAGGAGATAATTTGCTATTCTTATAGCAACACAAACTAACAGTCAGGGATGCAACAGTTATTCCTGACACTGTTTTTTTCTCTTTTTTTACAGCTAATTATGAGGATGTTGGAAATGTTGATATAAAAAAATGCCTACAGTTTTGTGAAAATAAATAAATGTTTTTCATCTAATCCTTTTAAGTTTTGAAAAATTACTCGAAAATCTCATTATTTTTAACCATAAAAATTTGCAAAAAATTAAAATATTCATTGATTTCAGTTATTTTCATGTTCAATACTATTAATAATACTATTTATGCTACTTTCACCCTCAATACTAGTGATAATATTATAATCATACTCAATACTATCTTTAATACTATTACAGCACCCAGTACTATCACAATGTTAGTATCATACTCAATACTATCTTTAATACTATTACAGCACCCAGTACTATCACAATGTTAGTATCATACTCAATAATATCTATCATATTAATATTACACACAATACTATAGATAATATTGCTAACGCATGTAACACTATAGAGATTACTATTATAAGTATCAATAAAATCAATAATACGATAATCACACTCAATATTACCGATAATACTATTTTCACATTAAAAGCATTTTCATACATAATACGATCTTAATAATAATCAATAACTTCGATCTTAATACTTTGATTCAACATGAATAGAAACATGCTTTAATTTAGCACCTTATTACGTTCGCAGCAAATTTGTACCTTATTATGGAACAAAGTATCTATCAAATAGTTAAGGTAAGGTGTTATGTATGGTTAATGTAAGATTCAAAATATACATACACTGAAGAGCCAAAAAAGCTGGTATACCCGCCTAATATCGTGTAGGGCCCCCGCGAGCACGCAGAAGTGCCGCAACACGACGCGGCATGGATTCGACCAATGTGTGAAGTAGTGCTGGAGATAATTGACACCATGAATCCTGCAGGGCTGTCCATAAACCAGTAGGAGTAAGAGGGGGTGGGGATATCTACTGAACATCACACTGCAAGACATCCCAACTATGTTCAATAATGTTCATGTTTGGGAGTGGATCCAAGAGCACTCTTCTGAATTTAGACACTTCCGCTGACCACCAAAATCCCCAGACATGAACATTATGGAACATATTTAGGATGCCTTGCAACGTGATATTCAGAAGATATCCTCACCCCCTCTTACTCCCACTGGTTTATGGACAGCCCTGCAGGATTCATGGTGTCAATTATCTCCAGCACTACTTCACACATTGATCGAATCCATGCCGCGTCGTGTTGCGGCACTTCTGCGTGCTCGCGGGGGCCCTACACGATATTAGGCAGGTATACCAGTTTCTTTTGGCTCTTCAGTGTATTATGGTGCGTCATTAAGCCGATGTTGTTGTTGTTGTTTCTTTTTTTTTTTTTAGATTGATACTTAAGAAAGAAAAAGTTGCGTAACTATTTACACATTAATACTATATTTAATAAATACTAGGAACAAAGTTATTATGAAAAAAATTAACACATTTTTCCTTTGCCATATACATTTAAGGAACTTTGGTTATTTCTTTATAAATAAGATATTTTTAAACCTTTACTAAAAAAAATATTGAAAAGATTCCATTTGTACGAATACTGTAAGTATAAAAACAAAGTTCCATCAAAAGTTATACTTAACTACCGAATGCATATTTTTATTTATTTTTTATTTGCTCATATGCTATACCTAACTTCAAGGTTTTGGTCAAAGGATAAAAAGAAAAAAAAACGAAACCATTTTCTTTTCGTAAAATGTTATCATTTCGCAATATCTGAAATAGCTTCTGGCTAGAAAAGTTTTCTTTCTTAGATATACAGTTTTTGATTCGATATGTTTCTGCATTTATATCAAAACTCTTTTTTTTCTGCATAAATGAAATGATTCAAAACTTTTTTAAAAGAATTTTAGTGATTTTTTTTATACTGAGAACACATTTGAAGTTCTAAGTATCTAGATGAAAATATACTTAGATTAACAAATAGTCTTTCCCAAATTATTTTAGTATATTGTGTACAAAATGTAACAAAAGTTCTGCTTACCCTGGCCATTTAGAAGTTTTTTTTTAATTTTATTTTAAAAACATTAGATATCATTATTAGGATGCAAATTTGAATAAAAATAACCAGGAATATTTAGTTATTTTTATAAAAATATTCAAAATATTTGCATCCAGATCAATTAGATCAATTTATTTAGCAATGAAATTAAATTATTTCTCATTTTTCCAAGTACTGCAGCAATAAAATTGAGAAAACTTATGAACCACATATCTGTTTCATAATATAAACGAGACAAAAAAATCATGATGGTTTTCTATTGATGGAGAAACATAAATGTGATGGTCTCCATCTAGAGTTTACCTCAAAAACTATCAACAGTTTGAAGAGACTAATAATGTGCCCAACAAAAAATCCATCATGATATAACGTAATTTACTGGTTAGCATTATAATTTTCCATTACAAACCCTCATGCTTTTTGTTAGGACCACCAAGACTGCCAACAGCAAAAAATTCTTCATGATCCAATATAATTTAAGGGTTAATATAATAATTTTCATCACAAACAATCATGTTTTTTGTAGGAGACTGCCCAACTGAATTTGTTACTGAAATTATGGGAGGGCTTCTTTCACTTGAAACAGTGGATCTTACCTTTACAATGAGCATTACCAAGCAATGGTCATTTTATAGCTGCTCACAGAAGCAGGTGACGTTGGATTTTCTCTATCATCTCTCATTTACACTTTCTCAATCTATTCTTTATGCTTGGTAAAAATAATAGACTTTCACTAGTAGTTCATGCGTTAAATGAATTTTCTATTTATGCAACTGACAATTGATATTTATAACAAAGCCAATTAATATTTTTTGTCATGTAAACATTACTTTAGGCTAAAAAATATTAGGCACAAATTATTGTCAGCATGAGATGAAGAATACATCATTATTTAATGTGAAATGGAACTCCAAAATTAATGAAACCAGAAACAAAAGTACTGAAATTTAAAGAGAGTGGGTTACGAGTAAAAGCAATTCCATACATTCCATGCATTTGTACTCCTTTTAGCAAAAAAAGTAACTAATTTGTTTATTGTTCTTTTTACAGAAATTTACATTGCAGTAGCAAATGAGAGAAAAGCATTTGAAAGAGCCGCATAAATTAAAATAATTTATCTCTTAAAATCAAAATGAAAAAAAACAGTGCTGCAAAAAATTTTTTTAGTTATTTTAAATGTTCATTCTACATTTTAAGACATTAATTACGTTTTTAATAATTATTTACATCACATAAACAAACTATCTGGCTCTATTTTAAAAAAGAGCAGAAATAGAAACTATAATTAAAAAATTTAAAAATTTGAGGAAACAAACATTCGTAATAAAGATTTTAAAAGTCATATTTGTTAATACTAATCAAGACACTTTTTCATAAAAAAAATAACTCCTTCATTTCTGACTTCTTTATAAAATTCACTTGCCTACGTTCAAGTGCATGGTAAAAATACTAAGATAATGACAGAGAAACTATTTCTCTCCAAAACTTAAAATTTTATGCTGCAAATATTTTTAAAAATTTTTATGCCTCTATTGAATGACTCTTGATCATTTTCTTTTCCAAAACAAGAAATAGGTTTTATTTTTATTACTAGTAAAAATAACTCCAAGTTTGAGTATAACGTTCTTTTTCAAAGAGTGACTAGGATAAAAATTATTTTGCTTCGAAAATTGAAAGCGACCCATGGAGAAAAACCTTACTAATAAATCATTTAAGTATCGATTGTATATAGGTAAATGCAAGGACTTTCAAAAAAAGTTTATTTTTGAATTCTACATTCATAACAATTTACCGCTATGAAGGTTAGCTCATATAGTACCATTTTAAAAAATAATGCGAAAGGTAACCTTTCATTTGGTCTGTAAAATCATCTGAGTTAGAGAAAATTCATAATACTTTGCAAAAATTTGTACAGTGCACAAAAAATGGGCAATTCTGAATAACTTTTGATCTTATGATCAGATCGTTACGTTTTAGGACTCACTCATAATGATTCGAAGAGGTATTCTCAAATATGCTATTTAATTAATGCAGATGATATTTTAAATTACGAAATCATGCACAAAAACGCACTTTCACTGTAAAAACATACCGCTTCTTGAGTGGAATCACATTTCTAACTCGTAAAATGCAGAAGGTAGAAGCAATTCCGGAAATATGTCCCCAATAGTCAGGAATGTATGTACATATCCTGAATCCCGGAAAAATAGTCAGGAGAAAAGTTATGATCCTTTTATTGCTAATTTTACATTCTACGAATTTCGTCATATTTCGAAAACTAAGTGAACTGAAAAACTTTTGCACACAATTATAAAATTTATTTGCAAATAAAAAGTAACTTTTAGTAAATATTTACTATTTGTTTTTATTTTATCCAATTATCATTTTGAATAATAATGTGTAGAATTTTTTATATAATTTTAAAGAATATTATTTTATGCGTCAAAATACAAAATTTGAGCGAATCTAGTCAAATATTTCCAAAGAGATCAAATTTTAAATATCTGACTTTTTTTTAAAATTTAATTTCTTTAAAACTATTTAGCAAGTTTCGCTAAAACTTTGAATTTTGCTTTGTTAAAATATTGAAAGGTTCAAAAAATTTGAAAAAAAGTTTCTCATAAAATTTTAACTTAATTATGAATTTCAGAACTAAAAACAAGTACAACTTTAACTATTTTCTTCTTTTTACATGTAAGGGTGATTCTTTTTAAATTCGGACAATTCGGACTAAAAAATTTCTTCAAATTTAAAGTCTTCAAAATAACCTAAATTTTTTTTTGTTTACTTCTTTTGTTACACTTATTAATATCTTACAGACTGCAGTGTAGTTTATTGTCATTTGCTCGAGAAAAAAAAATTAAATCGAAATTCACCAAGTCTTGAATGCCAGGAAAATGACATATTAGCTTAGAAGTTCAAAAATAGCCGTTTTAAGTTAAAAGCCTTTATTTTAGATGGATCATAAATTGTCTACATTGTCTAAAAATCCACTGTACAATTGTCTAAAAATCCACTGTAGAAAGAATCAAAAAAAAATTTTGTAGCTGATATGTACAGAATAAAATGCATAATACTCAATCATTAAATAAATAAATAACTTTGATTGCATCCAAGCATTACAATCATGCATAAACTTTGTATCGGGTTAATATTTACTTTCCCTCCTTACAGTATTAGCAGTTAAAAAAATGCTTGTAACACTTCAATGTCCTGGCATTCATAAGTCAGGAAAATGACAGCCTGACTTGCCGTCTGTGAAGGACAATGACAGCCTGTGAAGGACAATGACAAACTTGCCATTTTATAGCATATAACTTTACTTTAAATTAATATTTTGGCCTGGGACGTTTATATTCAGCAGGAAACAACAGAATTTCTTAAAATAACTCAGATAAATCTATGTAATTCATGTTATTAATGATTTCTAGAAGCCAGAAAAATGATTACACAAAAATCTACTCACCTTGAAAAAAGTTTTGAAATAGATTTTGAACCAGAAAACTGGTTCTTTATTTATGCAACAAGACATGTTCATATAGGAGGGCATCTAATCAATCTATTAACAAAAGATATTGTTTGCTTGCTCTATCTATTTTGGTTATAAACCTCTAAATAAAAGTAGTCAGGAAAATGACAGATTTTCTTGTTACAAACAAACTATTGACAGAAAAAATAATTTTAAACGATGCTTTTGCAAATAATACCCTCTGTGTATATTCTAGAAATTCTTGCACCGGTTGATATAAAAAAAATTAGATGTTGAAAAATTAATGAGAAGTTTTGAAGCTAGTTGACATCGGAAACATTGCTTGGGACATGCCAGAAACATGCAATTTTGAAGTTCAATTAAATTTTTTAACTATACAAAACAGTCAATGCTAGAGCAAAGTTATTTAAAATGCTAACAGCAATGCTATTTATTAATTTTTTAAAAAAAATTTCTTTTAGTATTACAGTATTAGATCTTGGAGCAAGGGACAGTGAATTGTCATATTTCGTGAAAATCACCCATAAACCTCTTAACAGATTTAATTGATTAAGCTTTTGCTGCTCTTCATGAGGTAAGATCACTTCAAATGAGTTCAGATCTTCTGAAAGGGACTATATTAGTTAGAACTTCACTTTGAACTCTAGGGAATGACGTCTAAAATACAGATATCAAAAATGAAAGATATTAGAAGTCGTCAAAAGCGAACAGTTACAGATTTCTCTTGGGAATCGTCTCGTCTTTTCAAAAGTATTTTTGTTGATTTCTTGTTTGTTTGCTATTTGCTTTTAGTGATAAGATCTTAGCCAGGTCAGTTTTGTTTTTGAGCCGAGTTTCTTAGAATTTTCCTTAAAAGTTTTCATTTATTGTTGAGTAGGATGAGAAGTAAAAGTTATTTAATTTTTAAATCAATGAGAAAAGTATATTAGATTCAGTTGTTTGATATGTTCTTGCGTATTCGCATTTTTTATTTATTTTGTTTATTAAATATCCTAATCGTAGCATTCAGAATCATTAAAATTCATAAAAAAATCCAAAAGAAGCCTAGAAAATGTATTACTTTTATTCAGTACAACTAATATAATCAAAATATTCGTTGGAGAATAATTAAGGAGTTATATATCTAAACTTACAACTGAGAATATTACGGGAAATGCATGTTTCTGAAAGTGTACTTCTCACTGGAGAAAGTCTGAATTATTTGATACTGTAACTGCTATCCCTCATTATTATAATGATACATAACTTATTATCCTTAATCTCAACTATTTCATTTCAAACAGTTACGAAGTTTAAAAAAAAAACAATAACTGTCAAAAAATGAGGCCCACATAAATTGAAAACATAGTGTTTCAGTAACATCATCTATGTCTTAACGATAATAACATTATTTGCTTACAATATCAAACATTGTGTCTGTTTACTTTACTTTTTATTTGGGCTTTAACTTTCCATCTGATTCAAAAAATAAAATAATATTTTTCATGTAACGAGTAATTTTTTAAAAGCGCATATTAATAAAGTGAATTTCAATGATGAATAAGAGTGGTTAAATTTGTTAACGTCTTCAAAACAACACTCCTCTATTATCCACAGTTTATTGTTTATTATCTCTAAACTGTAGAAAGAAGTTATCTACCATTAAGTAATGTTCAATTAACAAAGTTGTCCGGCGAAAAGCCGAAAATCTTTTTATTTCTCAAACTACCTAAGCAATCTGCACCTTACCTACTACGCTCTCGTTAAAGTGAAAATAAGAGCTTTACTGGAACAACATTAGGGTTTTCTGAGCGAATATAATAACGCAATGTTTTTTTTAGATCTAAAATAATCAGAGATTGAGTTGTTAGAATAAATTATCAATCAGTTAGAAAATTATTTAACAAAGAAATAATTGGCTTCAATATTATTTCAGCTTAAGAAAACAAAAAGAGAGAAAAGTGGATAAGACGGAGGGAAAGTGAAATGAGAAAAAAAATTGAATTTTGACGATACGGTAGACGCCATAGCGCACATTACCTTGAAAAATGAAGAAGACACATGATTTTACGCTTCAAAAGATCATATTTGCTAATATATTGACTAGCACGGTAATGTGCATACTAAGAGTTTTCGATATATAGCAAAAACGTGCATTTAAACACCATTTTCACAGAATTAGTTAATTTAATTTCATTCCCCCTATAAATCACACGAAGAAAAAAATTCTGGTAGAATTACTATATTGTTTGTGAATGACATTTCTGGTAAGAAAAAATGATAATTCTGGTTAATAAAACTAAAACGCACTGCATTTAAACCATTCATTTGGTAATTTTTTCCGTTGGTAATGCAACAGTTTGAATCGAAAATTGTTTAAAAAATCATAGTTCTGGATCTTTTTCAGGGCCGACATTTAATAACAGCAAAATACATTAGAACGGGAAAGTTAAAATTTGCACACTTCAATTCATTTATTTTAAACCATGTGTTTTCATTTAACTTCTTGGGAAATATATGTCGTTTAATTTAACTCAAACTCAGCGGCTTTTGTTATTCTTTGAGCTGGGGGGGCACTACCACGATACATTACCACACATTTGTTAAGTTATAAAAGGGGAAAGTAAATTTAACCGAAAAATGGTTATTTCTTTGAACTCCAAGGCGTAATGATAGAATTAAAAAAATTTTACCTCCTTTACTACCAAACATATGGTAAAAAAAATATAATATTTTGTTGTTAATTTTACCAAAATCATTTCCGTAAATATTATCGAGCGGTAAATATTATCGAGCTTTCGGTGGTCCTATAGAGCCAGAAACACGGTAAATTTCCCAATACTGTGATAATTTTGAAAAAAAAAATTCTCAGTGTACTTATTAAAGACGCAAATTTTTAAAATATTAGAACTTACTTCATTATTTACCTAAATAAGACTATCATATCGATTTAAAATTTTAGAATAAGCAGACCAGATTTTTTTGAGTTTATGACTAATATTCAACTCCGTAGCCTTATAATTTTGAAAGCAAGGGATCTTCAGGATTAAGCATTGGGAGAAATTTTGCCTTCGTGGAGGACTATTTGATGGAACATTACATTGCATGGAGAGGAAAACCACGAAAACCTACCACGGTTAGCCTGAAGACACCTAACACTGAGGGTATCCTACGTCAGCACTGTGGTCGGTGAGAGCCTGGTGCGGGATTCGAACCCGCTTACCCTTATTGGAAGGCGAACGCTCTATACCCTGAGCCTCCACTTCTTCATTAAAATTACGAAATATTATATCTGTATCTGATCAAACATGCAAAATAAAGATTAAAATTTTGTTTATTCCTCCCATTGAGCTTCAAGTGGCGGCGGCAGCCTCTTTCCTATATATAAATTTCTTTTTCACTTTTTTTTTTAAAATTTAAAGCCTTATGTCACAAAAGCTGAAGATATATAATAACAAATATTATGAATAAAAATATTTCAAGAATCAATTATAGTAATTGAATTTTTTAAAGGAAAATTTATGAATACAAATGCCATAGGTATTTCTTTATAAATGATGTTAGTTTAGAATTTGAAAACCATATCTGACAGAAGAATGCGAAACAACTTCTGTTTCTAAATAGCTAACAGAGTATTGACTTCAAAGTCAAAACTTCTTTCAAAAGCAATAAAATAGAAAAAAATATATAAATTGATGATAATCATAATCGCACTCAGTTGGGAATTCATGATATACTTGAAAAAAATTGAAAGCCACATGCTTGCTATCAATAATGTATGTCATGAATATCTGCAATCCATCAAGATGTCAGAAACAGAACTTCCGTTTTTTTTTCATAATTTTTCTTTATTTTGTTCCATTTGAGTGATATTTAAAACTTTATAAGAAGTTTAATATTTAATTTATGCATTAAGAATTTCTCTTAAGTATAAACTGAATTATTCTTTAATTATCATATCGTATTGAAATGTCATAGACTATAAATATTATGGAATAGTTACCAGACATTAGTTAATAATTGCTTAGTTTATTAATTAATGCTAGGAGGAATCGTGATTCAATAAAGATTTAATATAGATTAAATATTGATCAATAATTTCAATGTAGATTATCAAAATATACTGACTTTATACTATAATTTGTGATGCATTGTTATTTAACCAATTTAAAAATAAAACTAACAAACGTTGGTCAATATTTTTGTAACCCAAATTAAATTTATTAAATTTAGACACAACATCGCATTTAATGATTACCTTTATCAGTACTATTCTTGAGATTTTCATACTCTAATTATATAGTTATCAAGATTGATTGCGGTAATATCGTTTTTGATTATTAAATTTATAAATATCATGATCTGATGGAACTCGTAAAAATAAGACATTCGGTATTTTTGTGATGTCCGGTGTTTATCTCACAAATCTAAAGATTAATTTCGTTTCTGAAACATATTGATTTGACTTACTGTAGTTTCATGTAATGTTTAAAAAAAAACTGAAAACTAATTTTGAGTGATTGGTGGTAAACTACGCTGCAAAAAAATAATGATCAAATTACGGTAAAAAGTACCAGAACTGTGGGTATCAGTTTTTGTTTCCTAAAATTTTACTTGACAAGAAATCCAATTTAAAAAATATTTTTGAAGTAATAGTTACTGAAATAATAATACTGAATAAGTGTTACTGTAAAATTACGTTGAAAATGAATTGAATAGAATTTACACTCAGGGTGATATACTTTTTACAGTAATTTTATTGGTAAGTTTTCACAGTGTAGGGTGAATTAAATCTCGTCATGTCTGTTTGTTATCTGTCACTTTAAATTTTGGATACTGCATAGTAATATATTTTAAACTTTCACACTAACTCGTGTTACAATGCGTGAGGCATTTTTTTCTTTATTTGATTAATATTCATGCCTCAATGCATTTAATAATATTGAACCTAGAAATTTCTGTAATGAAAAGCATATATATTGTAATAAAAAAAAATCAGAAATTCAAATTATTCAATTCTGCTTATTTATTTCAACACAACTCCATTTTGCTTTAAAATTCTCCGGGAAAAGCATGCAAAATACCGTTATTAAATGTAATGTTTAGACAGCTGATTTTTAGTTCGTTGTAAATAAAATTAAAAACTAGGTACCTTGCCTAAAAGAAAGATTTAAACCAAAGTGATCTTTGCAGTGTATTATGCAAAATTCTCACGAAACCAAATTTAGGAAAGAATTGGTCAAAGTTGGGAGCACTAAAGCACGTACTACAGCATCTCCTAATCTCGGATCATTTTGACAAATGAATCAGAGACATGTTAAAAAAATTAAATCAGCTGCATGAAATGATTTAGTGGAATTGGAATTAAAATGTAAAATCGTTTTTGAAACCACTAAAGATGAGATCAGAGTTTAAAGATGAGCATTTGCAATATTGGGAAATGCTTTGGTAATAAAGTTGTTAAACAAAATTCTGTTTTGCATGGCTAATTACGTATAGAAATATGTTTCTTTGACAACATGTAATTTTCTCATTCAATCAAATATAATGAGATTTATTTTAATATATCTGTGTTCATTAAGTAGATATTAAGCAAGTTATAAAAAAATTTTCTAGCATTGTCTCTTCCTATGAAAGTAAAGATTGCATAATTGTAAATCAAATTTTATTAATTCAGAGGACTTTAATATACATTGATGTAAGAAAAAAAATTAACAATAAACATCCAAATAATTAGTCATCCTATTTTGCTTATCTAGAAATCCATTAATGTATTCAGTTTGATTGGTGCATCGGAGACATATGACAAATTGAAACCTTCTGTTTGAGGTGATTCAGGTAACTCGACAAAAAATTGGATTTAAAATTTCTATAAAACTGCTCAATGGTGCATGGGAATGTGGTGACGATAGCTTTTAAAAGCTCAAAAAGTGACACCGGCTTTCAAGCACTGAGAAAAAAAATGGTTAAACTATCATTGTTATATAATAATTTTTATTAAAAAATCAGGCTTATAAACCAAATTATACGGAATTTAAACTATTCATTTGGTAATTTTTCTCTTTTATGGTAGCGGCTGATCGGAAATTTCGGTTTTCAAAATCAAGTTCATGAGTTCTTATTATTACATATTTACTAAAAGAATAATAAACTGAAAAGTAAACTTAGCAGAATAAATAGTTTTTATGCCATGCTCTAAGATATGATGTTAAAATTACCGAATTTTACCACATTTATCAAATTTTATCATATATTATAAAACCATATTTTACTTGTAAATTTTCCAAACTCTTAGCCAGAGGGCTTTGGTAAAAACTACCGAGCTTTTTGCTGTTCCCATAAAGCCAGAATATGGTAAATTTTACCATATTCTGTCAGTTTTAAATATACTTTTTTTATTCAAAAATTTAAGAAAAAAGTGAAGAAAATGTTTTGTTATTACAAGTTATATATACTACATTTAAGTTATAAAATATATTTCGTTATTTGAATGCAAAAATTTATTTTAGTACGCTTTTATTTATCTATTCCTAGGAAAAATTATGAAAAACTTTAAGTACTAAAATATCTGTGTTAGATTAACTATTTATATTCGATTAAATGATAAAATGAAGTATTATATTACTATAATTTGTATAGTAAATAATACTTTATAATGTTGTGAAGTATTATTTACTATAATATAAATTACTATAATTTTCCTTTCTTTACATATTTCCTTTTCTTTTCCAAATTGTTACAATTTTATAATTGCAAAGCAAATTTTAAATATAAAATAATTTTTTAAAAATCATTTAACAATCTATCACTCAAAACATTGATGTTGCTATTTTCATAACCTAAAACTCATTTAATACAGCTTAACTAGTAAAATATAAGTAAATTCAATCACAAACAATTTAATATGTGATTGTAAGAATAGTGACACATTGTCAAAACTGGTTATACTATTTTTTAGATAATTGTAGTTGACATCAATATATAAAGTAACAAAGCCAATAAAAATTAACCAAAGCTTTTAGATAGATAGATATAAGTAGATTGTCTGTGATATCATGAAAATATAGTTGTAGAGAAAAAAAATAAAAAAAATCGTACTAAATGTTCCTTTTTTTAAATATTCAAGATATTTATCCGTTTAAAGTAATTAAATTAAAACCAAATATTTTGAATTGCAGAATATGTTAATTTTTGAAAATTAGGAATTGACCTCGAATAGTTGCATTATGCCAAATGGTATTGATTATGGCTATCTTTATTTTGTAGAGATGAACTTTAAGAAACATGATTCGCTTAGTCTGATAATGTAAAGCCACTGAAAAAGGCAAGCATAAAGGGTAGGTACCTGAGAAATTTGTCGATTATTTTTATTTTTTACTATCAGCAGTTGACTTCAAACAATAGCATTATGTCAAATAAATGATTTAATGCAATTATCTCATAAAGGAATCAACTTCTGAAAATATGTTTTGCTTTATCTTATAACATTAAATCACTAGAAAAGGCAACAAATAACAAAAAAAATAGAATTATTTTTGCTAAATTAATTGTGTCGGTATATATCTGTCAGTTTTGTGAATGCTTTCGTAGTGCTTATTTATACTGATTTATTCATAATTTACTTTTTTTCCACCCTTTTCAAAGAGCGGGTATTCAACTAGTTTCGAATGTAACTCAATAAACGCAATATGGACGATTTTAAACGGAATTCATTACACTCTATTAGTAGTATATAGTAAGATTCAGTTTGAATATTCAGTTTTTTTTTGTCAGTTTACGATAAATTTTTCTGGTTTAAGCAAAAAAAAGCTACATAAGAAATTTTTTTCTCTTTTAACACGAAAAAAATACTGAAATATAAATTCACATGAGGGTATAATGCCTTTGAATTTTTTTCCCCCGGGGATATGAAATACTTGATGTGAGATATTGCAAGCATAAAGACAGAATAAAAATTTCCAAACATCTTTTGATGTTTCATTTTTCAAAGGATATTATGGTTCTAACGTCATTTTGTCTATCCTACAATTTTTGCTACTTTTCTTAAATATAAATTATATATCATCATAATAAATTACTTTTTAAGGAGATATTTCAATCTCTAACAGAAGTAAAATTTTATTAAGAACTTTTAATTGAAAAAAGAATCGCTTTTCAGGAATTATCAAATCGGATATATGATTTTAATTTTGGGATTGATAAAAATGCTTTAAATTTTACTTTTTAACAAAATTGAAATTCTTAATACAAAGGAAGAAATATACACTCTATAAAAAAATCGACGTACCAAGAACGCACTAAGACGCGCAAAATCGACGCTTGATCAGGCTGGAATGATGCTGACTGGGGACGTATATTCTTTAGCGACGAATCCCGCTTCCAACTGTGTCCTGACGATCATTGAAGACGTGTTTAGAGACACACAGGACAGAGGGGGGATCCTGTCTTCACTATTGCACGCCACACTGGCCCTCAACAAAGCATTATGGTCTGGGGTGCCATTTCCTTTGACAGTCGGACCCCTTTGGTCGTCATTAGAGGCACACTTACTGCACAGCGGTACATCGACGACATCCTAAGACCTGTTTTGCTACCGTTCCTTTTGCAGCGCCCTGAGCTGGTTTTTCAGCAGGACAATACTAGACCACATACAGCACGTGTTGCTATGAACTGCCTACAAGCTTATCAAACTCTTCCTTGGCCTGCCAGATCACCTGATCTCTCTCCCATCGAGCATGTCTGGGATGTGATGGGAAGGCGATTGCATCTGGCACGGAATATTGATGACCTCGCTCGACAATTGGATCGAATTTGGCTGGAAATACCGCAAGAGACCATCCGGGAGCTTTATCGGTCTATGCCACGCTGTGTGGCAGTGTATCCAGGCTAGAGGCGGGTCAACACCTTATTGAACTTGTTACTGTAACTCTGCAATAAATTACTCAATTGCTCTAAAATTTTAATTATTTACCATTCTGTTCATTGTCTTCCTATCTACCAATTGTCGTTTCAATCGGATAACTCCTTTTTGGTGCGTCGGTTTTTTTGTTATAGAGTGTAGATTCTCCGAATTAAATTATACAATTTTAGACTCATACCCCTCCCAACTCTTAAGCTTGTGAAATTTTATTTTTCTATATTTGCATTAAACAACATAAATTAATTTTATGATACTTATTTTCAATACAGAAAAGAAACTGTGCAAAATGCTAGAATTTATGAATCATATGCTTAAGGTATTACTTTATTATTTGCACCTCAGCAGCATCAGCTCATCTTGATGCCATAGAATCTTGCTTTATTTACATGAATGCAGTTTCTCTTGCTAACGACATTAGTTTCTCACTACCTCTCCATAGAAATAAGTAGGGCAGGGTAATTGCGTGTAGAAATGCATTTTACCCTGATTTGCCTCTCTCGGTCGCTGAGGTATCTCTTGATCTGATTTTCCTCTTTCTTCTCTCTTGGCCAGAGTGGTTTTTTTAGTTTTGTTTCTCACCTCTATTTTTCAATTTTTAATTTGACTTCTCTTTCTTCTCATTCACGACTGGCTAGTTTAAAAAAGACTAATTCTGTTTGATAACTTGGAACATGACTGACTGTTATTTAAAATTTGTTTATTTTTGAGAGCATAAAGTTTTTAATCAAGTAACATCTTACAAGTCAGTGTCTTGGGATTAATGTTTTTAATATGCTTGATGAGTTAAACTATTTAATTTAATAAAGTATTTAAGTGCTAATAAAAAATACAAAATAAATGTTTTTTTTTATTTATTTTTTTTAGAAATTATACTTAAATATGAATTCCTTTCAATTCATAAAGCTTATAACATTTTTTCTAATGCCCGCCTGTGTTAACATTCGTCAATTCAGGCATCTACGGGGCAATTTTTGTTGACCTCTCTTACAGGGGCACCATATTTGGTGGGCCAGCGTCGCTCCCACAGTAAGGATAGCTAGTACAGAAAAGGAAAGAATATCCATGACTTGCCCGGGATTTGAACCCAGAACCTTTCTGTTATAACAAATATAAATAAATTTAAGAAAAAGAAACGTTATTTAATGTATCTAAAGCAACTTAATTAGTGTTAAAAAATAAATTTGAAAAGCGTTTAGTAAATAATGGTAATGTGTACAGATATTTTCTTTTCATGGAAAAACATTCTAACTAGATATATTTTGATTCACAAAATAAATTCGTAACAGAGGCAAAGCAATGCTATTTAAAAGCTAGATTCATCCCCAAACGTCCCTCCTCTTTAAAATGAAATGGATTCATCTGATAAAGAGCTTCCCATTCTCTGACAGTTCTTTTTGTACTTTCAGTGAAATATTTAGGTCCTTTCTACGCACTTACATCTTTTGGCAAAACTATTTCCTTTATAAATTTAAGTTAATGCTTGAAAAGGGTGAAAATGTACTTTCGTGTTAGAAATAATTGCCTTTCACACTGCTCAACTCCATTTAAAAGAGAACAAAATGGCCGGGTATTTTGTTCGTAAGTTGTGCGTCTTAATGAAGAAGTAAAAAAAAATTGAAACAAGTAAAAATTGTTTACTTTGCATTATTTTAGAAATAATTTAATTTCGCATAAGATTATCCTTGCTACTTTTGGTTTTAATAGTATTTATATTCTTTATTAAAACTATTTTATATTGTTCTACACTACTGTTTAAATACATTAATTATGCAATATTATGAACATTTTAAAATTGTCTAAAGCAACGATTTACAAATTTCAAATGATCTCTGCTTAGTTCAGATAATAAAAGTTACACTGTTAAAATGATATCGGTCTTTTCAGCACTACAAAGATTTACAATGTTAAAATGATTTTTTCCTGCTTGAAATAAATAGTTTTTCACGAGTTTATCCTTATTACTTTTGGTTTAAATGATATTTATATTCATAACTAAATCTGATTTATATTTTTAATGCATCATTTTTGGATAATTTATTGTATACTATTTTCACTACAATAATTATGCAGTATAAATTTGAAACATGTAGTGTTGAGAGTTTACACTTAGAGACTAAAATTTTTTTTTAAATGTATAATGAAATGCATAAATTATCTTATATGTGAGAAAAATTTAAATTTTACAATCACACTTTTCCTTAAATATTCGACCATTTACAAATATTTTGCGAAAACAATAGTTCAAGTCTCTATGATCTAAATTCCACCTAATTTTAAAATTATTTTTTTGTTTGCATTCAGATCATTTTTTTAAACGGAAGAAAATTACCTTTAAGAAATTGAATTTTTAAATTATTGTTAACTAAAAATATTTGCTTTGAATATTAAATATTTAGTATAGTGGGGGATTTTTCATTCATAATCAGATGAGCGGTTGACTAAAATCATAGCGTTCTGAAAATCAATGTTTGGAATTTTGAAATTTGTTTCATTTTGTAATGAAAATGTAATTTATTTTCATATTTTCTCAACTCTACAGTTTATTCAGTTTTCTTCTTAAACGGAAAAATATTTATAAAACTCTAAAGGCTCAGAAATGTAGTTATCCCTTTATAAATAAAGTTTATACTTCAAAATTGTTGAAAAATGCAGGTATTATAAGCCTTTCAGTTACTTAGGAATTTTCTCCGAAGAATAGCGAAAAACAGGTTGAGAGATTAATCTTCTTTGAACAGGGTCCTTAAGGAGTTCGAATGTTATTCCAAACTAAGATTAAACGAATACTTCCAAAGGCTATTTCTTCTATACTAATCCCCAAGACAACGAAAGAAATAGTCAACACATTGGTAAAATGTTTTTGATAGTTTAAATGGCATTCCTTAATAATATAAAGATATCTAGGTTCTTGAAAACATGAATATTAAGTCGTATATGTAGTAGTTCCAAATCAGAAAAATATTCTTCTTTTGTGCTCAAAATGGATCAAAGTGAATAAGACAATAACGCTATTCAATGATAAAATCATGGCAAAATTTGACCAGCTTATATGTGTTAATATGGAGAAAAGATTGAACAATATGAAAAATGTCTGTAGTAAAGTTATTACAATCGATTACATTTCTTTCCATCTCGAATATTTTGCGAAAATGTTATGATATAATAAATTTTCTATTGTATACCTTTTATAAAGGTAACTCCTTAGATATTATTTTGATTAAACCCGCAATACAGTTGATAATTAGCATGTCAGTTTAAGTTTAGTAAATATCACCATTATTCTTTTAACTATCATGCATGATATTCCGATTAAATAGTGCTTATAGTGCTTTCAACTTCATCAGTTTCTCCTCTGGTCTTTCAATATATATATATATATATATATATATATATATATATATATATATATATATATATATATATATATATATATATATATATATATATATATATATATATATATATATATATATATATATATATATATATATATATATATATATATATATATATATATATATATATATATATATATATATATATATATATATATATATATATATATATATATTGAAAGACCTGAGACCTATATGATTCACTTTTTCACAGATCTTACTTTACTTGAAAAGCTTCTTTAAACATGCTTACTTAAGAAGCATATTTATCGTTTCAAAAAAAAATTTCCCTGCATTCTACTATTATCCATTATTTAAAGAAAAAGACAGAACAATTGAATAATTCAACTTAAAAATGTAAGCTTGTTTTTAACAACAAAAAAAAAACTCTTTGACATCACACTGAGAAAAAAAAAGTATGTGCATAACTACCGGGATAAAGTAAATTTTGACGCACTCTATGGACACACCAAAAAATTCAGTAATTTTTACCGAATCCTTAGGAAATGAATTTGGTGAAATGTACAATAAAATATGGTTTTTATAATTTGTGATAAAATTTGGTAATTGTGGAACAACTTCCATTAACCACCATTCAGTAAAACTATTTATTTAGTTAAATTTATTCATCAGTTCTATTTATTTTACTCAATTTCAGGATAATAATATTTAAAAAACTAGTTTCTGGTTAGTCTTTACCATGCAAACGGTAAAATTATTCAGCAAAACTATTTGTTCTGCTAAATTTATTTATCAGTGCTATATATTTTTAAATTAAAAAACTATAATATTTAAAAAATGAAAAAGTAGGTTAGTCTTTACCATGCGAACAGAAAAATTTCCAAATAAATGGTTTAAATATTATGTATGTATTGTTTTTATAATTTTTTTTTATAGCCAGAAATGTTATTTTATATAGTACGGTTTCTTTACCACTATTTTTAAATTAATCTCTAAATGTGTGGTTGAAGAACTATAATTTTGAAATCCAGAATTTAAGGTAACCCGTTAGTAATAAATGGAAAAAAAATTAAGTGAATGGTGTAATATTTTACCATTTATTTTGGTTTCATTAATAAGAATTATGATTTTTTTTTCTCCAGAAGTATCATTGCCTTACAGTAGAGTTTACCAGAATTTTTTCCCCATGAGATAAGTTTCGAAAATGGTAGGATATAAAGAAACATTGTAGTCGTGCTGACGTCTGTTTAATTGTTCTTCCTAATAGAACACGAAAAAGAACTTTCTTCTCGGAACAACGCCGCATTTAGTAAGGGTTTTAGGAAAACAGTCGTAAACAGGTTTATCTCATGTACTTCATAGACTAATAAAAAATGTTGCTTTCAAACAAAAAAGGACCACAATAAAAAAATGTGAAAGATTATACCGAAGAAATAAATATGATTTATTGTCCTGATAGAAAAACAAGTGATTTAGTAGAAGGAAAATAAATGTTACTAGTTTATAATATAAAAGCAATAAAATCTATTTTTTGCTCATGCTCATTTTTTTACTTATAATAAGCACTTATATTATTTTTTTACTTATATCATCTAAACACCATATTTTAACAAATTTATTATAAAAATTACAAAGCATACTTCATGAAAATGCTTCAAAAAATTAGACTGATTAAATATTTTATAATATACTCTGTCTAACTTATTGCGCAAAAAAAAACATCTTCTTGCTTCGAAATACATGATGAAATAATTTGCTTCACCTAATATTTTCTTTAAAAATTTCGGAATATTCTTCTTTGTTTACTATAAGGCTATTATTAGAATGCATAGAAACCGCCGAAGCCAAACTGAAGCGTCAATATTAGATATGCTATGACAAACATTAATCTCATTTTGAGAACCAAACTCAAGGGCCTGCCTTAAACGAATTTGCTTCTCCAAAAGCCGTCATACCTCCTCTGAGCATCAACCAGCATCGAATAAATTAATTTAAGATGCTCTTAAGAAAGTTGGATGGATTTCTCTGCGATAATTATAGAAACTTAGCTTAGTTAACGTTAATTTCTACTTGAATGAAAGCTAATATTCTGAGAATAATGATATTCGACTTTATGAGTATGCCAGAACTTTTATAATAAGAAAAACATGAACATATGAAATACTGTAAAATATTGCACATTTATTAATTAAATGGACTTAATTTCTTTCTGAGAAATAAGTTATCTTTCAATTAATTATTACTTTATTTACTATGACACAATTTATATGAATAAAATTTAATTAAAAATAGCATTTTGTTAGAATATGAAAGAAATTTGTTGTCCTTTTCTTCCCATAAATGATAGTGTTTGCTTGCTTAATTCCTTAATGTGTATTACGTATACTCTATTATTTTCTCTCTTAAAACTAAAATACTGGATGTGAAATCTAATTGTGAAAATACGTTTCGTTCTGAATAGTAAATTAAGAAAGAGAATTTGGATAAAAAAAAGCTTTTCATGGTACATAAACAAACCTATATATATATATATATATATATATATATATATATATATATATATATATATATATATATATATATATATATATATATATATATATATATATATATATATATATATATATATATATATATATATATATATATATATATATATATATATATATATATATATATATATATATATATATATATATATATATATATATATATATATATATATATATGGCGTTGATTCCCCAAGGTGCTGATAGGTAGTCTGAGGTATCCGTTACCAAGCGCTCTCCAACTGGTCCCGCAATTCCCTCACATTATTGCGAGGGGGTAGCGTGGCAGCACGAATTTGGTCAAGACTGGATTGTTCCTCGAACCAATCCATGACGATTCGACAGTAATGATATGATGCATTATCCTGCTGGTAAACACCATCCCCCGCAGGAAAAACAGTTGCCATGAATGGGTGAACCTGGTCTGCAACTATGTTCAAGACGCTTGCAGACGTCAGGGATTGTTCTATGAGGATTATGGGTCCTAATGTGCCCCATGAACACATTGTTCCTGGGCGAGCCCATTGTTATAGATGGAGGGTGGACTTAATGTAATGTCTCTTCGGTGTATATATATATAAATATATACATTTATTTTTTATTTTCATTTGACTATCTGTTCATTTAATATTCATGAACCATTCCTTGTTACAATGATCATATATTCTAAACATTGAAGCAACTAAAAGACACAACAATAGGAATAATGACGAAATAAACATCCTAATATAGCTGTAAAATTATGCATTATTTGTATAATTGAAGTTAATGAAATTCCGTTATTATCATATTAGTATAATAATATATCCCTTATTAGCATTCGCAACATGTTTCTTAACAATAATAAAATCACCTTGTACTTCCAGAAAAAATAAATTCCTAAATAATATATTTATTCTTTATTAATATAAGTAAAAGACATTTGTGAAACTTCAAAGTTGTTAAAAGTGTACCCAGGAAACTATGATTTATTGAGTAAGAAGTAAAATAAGACAGATGTATGTAGATATTGGATGACAGCCAAAAAAAAAAACGAAATTTTAAGTCTAAAATTTTTGAGGTCAATTTGATGAAACGTTTTAGGAATTCTTATGGATAGCAAAATAGAACATTCTTTTTAAAGACTTATTTCAACGTTTTCAGTTTTTGAAAAAAATAAGAAAACTAAAGTCATTTTGAAAATTCACACCAATTTCCTTAAGCATCTATTTTTTAATATATGTCTCAGTAGAGTAGCATATAGATTAAGTGGCATAAATTGTACATAAAGTTCAGAGGAATTTAATTAGTTATTTTTTTCATTCTTAACTAAACTGATATGATCAAAGTAGTATAAATAAACAGAATATATAATAAATTACTTTTTTTAATATTCACCCTTAGCATTTCAAGTTTGAAGGGAAACAATATTTTATAATTATTATTCTATTCCAATTTAACCAGATATTCCTGACGCTTTATTTAACTTTGGAACTTTTCTTGCGATACAATATAATCAGTACACGACATGTGTTCAAAACTATTTCTGTCAAATTTGCTGTATCTAGAATTCAGGTTTTTATTTTTAAGCCAGTATAAATTGTTTTAATATTATTTTTTGCCCTGATATACTGATTAGCTTCCGAAAATTGCTGTCATTTATTCGGCTTTTCCTATCATTATGATACCCTTTATCTCCAGGAGATTCAATTTTTATTCCTATTCTTCGGAAGTTGGGAAATTACCAGATTCATGTCACTTTCTTTCTTGAAAGTAACGCCTTTAACGATGCCAAAAACGTTTGCCCTTCTTTAGTTCGATCAGTAACATCCTTTTATTCTCGGATAATCGGATCATTCAAACTATTAACGTGTTTTTTTATCAGCATTTGATTGCTTTCTTTATGTTTCTACAACATTGATGACTCTCATTAACTTCTGAACAAGGCAGTTATTGCTTTTAAAACAACTGTATTATTATATCTGAAGTTTTACTTTCCTTCTAACTATTAAATATTAAATTTCAAGCAAATTATAAGTCAGGATAAATTTGATGGAGTAATGAATGGGCTTCTAAATGTATAATATTAAAATAATAAATATGTATTATTTCTAAGCTTATAGATGCCAAATCTTAGTAACTTTAAAATGATAGAAAGAGTTTTCAAAATATACTCAACAGTGGGGAAATTTTCTTTCGGTTTAGAAGATTTAAATTATTTAAGTATTTCTGAAACTACTACACTTTCTGAAACAAATACAGATGTGGTAGGGCAGAGAAAAAAATTTCATGAAAGTGGTCTTGCTTCTACAGTTGACTCAAGATGTCCAGGGAATGGATACACTGTAAAAAATTCCTGATCAAATTATGGTTAAAAGTAATGGCTCCATGAGAGTTAGCATTCCTAAAATCTTCTTTTAACTCTACACCGGCAAATTTATTGAACTATAGTAATTCAGTGATTTTACACTAAGCATTAATATAAAAATTAAGTTTCATCAGATTTATTTTTCATGAAATTGTATTGTAAAAATGAATTTCATGGTAATGTTGGGTGTAATAAGAGTTATGATTGTAGATTCGAGTTTCGAGTGAGTGCTTTTGTTTATTAAATGAAAACTCTGATCAATTTCCGATCATTGACTATCGGGTTTTGCATCTTAGCAAAGAACTCACGTGACTTAGGGTGCTCTTTTTAACCGAGTTTTGCTCCGATCCAGGAGAAGGCTTGCTGAAGTACAGTGAAAATAGAAAACCTGATTTTGATCTAGAAGGAGCTACTTTGGATTAAACTAGGATGATGCAGGTCTCGAGAGTTTAGATAATTCAGCAGACTTGATTACTACTGTGAATTAAACGTATCAGAGATACCTTTGTATGGCCAAATGCGTTTCCTAAACTAACTAATAACGGTAATTGTTGAATTTTTCATATTGTTCTTCAATGGCTCTCTAAAGACAAAAATGAATGTTGTTTGATTTGTTTCACCCTAAAAATGGGGTTTAAATGGGTTATTTAGGATATTTGCTTGAAACTTTATTATCTGTACAGAAATTTATTGATTATTTTGATAATGCATAAGCTGAGTTCTAATCTGCAACATAATAATGAAAAGTACCGTCAATCAGTGCACCAGTACTTTTTATCGTAATTTGATACGAATTTTCTTACATTAAATATCTTTTGCTTCGATAAAACTGAGATAAACTTTATGCACGCCTAATTGAATCATATGGATACGTTTGTCTTGCTAATTTAATATTTTTTTAAAATAAATTATCAGAAACTAAGAATTTTATAGAATTTAACTTTTTAATGATAAAAGAACTTTAAGGTACATCACTTTGAATTCCAGGTTCCAGGACAAAATTTGAAAACCTTAAAAATAAATTATAAAAGAATAAGAAATTGTCATTATTAAAAGTATCGAAGTTCCTTTCAAAACAAATTAAAGATTTCATTCTGTGACAGCAGTTTCTGGGATTTTATGAATAATAATTAAATATCGCAGTACTGTTAAATTTGGTTATAATTGTGTTAAAAAAATCTTTTGTTTTAGGTTTTTATATCCGCAAAATAAAGGAGTGTTATTCATATGACAACTTAAATTCTTAATTTTCTGTAAATATTTAACTGATATCTATAGCACCGAGACAAGCTATAAGCGGTATGTACGAGTTTTTCCCATGCCAGGAATTATGAAAGCCATAAGCAAATTGTAGTTTGTTTTTCCTGATATTGAGTAAGGTATGATAAAATAAGTTATTATTTATTGAAAAGAAGCAACTCACCTAAAAACAAGCAGTATATTTGTTTTCTAATGAACTTTTTCACAATCATGTAGAGCTTGCTTAACCATACACACTGTTAGAAATTTTTCGGAAAAAATGGCAAAATAACAATTTATTGAATGTTTATTTTACCATATTTAATCAAACCATAATTAAAATGGTAATCAAACTGTTAAATTTGAGAAAAACTGTTTATTAATTACTTCCATTTAAAACGGTTAAACAACCAGAATTTTTATCGCACCAACTAGAACCAAATAATGGAGCTACTTAGTTCTTTGCAACTGCGTACATATCATAGCCGAGCAGGCTTATCGGTCAATCTCATGACCCGCAAAACTGGAGATCGAGTTCTAGTGTTGACACCACAATATTTCCCCCATTCCCTTCAAACACATGAAGAGAGGCTGGGATAGCCTGGTCGGTAGGGTGCTGGGCCCATGTCCAAGAGGTCGTGGGTTCGATCCTCGCCGGCCGAAGACTCCCCGTGTAGTAAATGGTGACTGATGCACGTTAAATCTGTCGAGTCTCAAAGTCCTCCATGTTTCCATAACAAATCAATACCTCTGGGGGTACTGATCCGGGAGTTTCCTTATCTTCTGGATTGGTTCAAAATTACAAGGCTACGGAGTTGAACATTAGCAGTCGTAAACCCATGAAATTGGGTCGGCTGCTCAACGGCGGTTATAAAAAAAAAAAAAAAAAAAAAAACACATGAAGAATTTCTAGTGTCCGGCACTCTCCAATGCCCTTTACCTTACGAAAAGCCGAGCTCCTATGTCCAGTTAAATAAAGTAAAAAATTTTTACGTTTTCGAAAAATGCTAGTTTTAAATGGTTAAAAAACCGTATAGTTTTGCATTCATGGTTCTATAACCATTCTTTTTGTAAATAGTTTCAAAACCATAAAGGAAAAAATGCTCTTTTCCGTAAACTTTATAGTTAATCGGATTCGCAGACAGCTGCCAGCTATTCTACCATAATTTTATAATGAAAATTTTAATACTGTATATATATATATATATATATATATATATATATATATATATATATATATATATATATATATATATATATATATATATATATATATATATATATATATATATATATATATATATATATTTGAACAATTTTTTTAATAACTGTTTTCACTCAAACATAATGGTTTATCGGAAATTCTAGTTTCAAAATTATTGCTCTAATTATTACACATTTCGTAAAAATTACAGTAGAAATTTCTTAGAAAATAGTTTCTTGAAAATCAGATTTAACCAATGAAATCATTTTACGTCATGCTCTGAAGTATCATGATACAATTACTAAATTTTACCAAATTTGCCTCACATATTATCATAGAATATAAAACTATATCTTATTGTTAATTTATCAAAACCGTTACCAAAGCAATTCGGAGGAAATTACTGAGCTTCTTGGTGTTCTCATAGAGCCAGAAACACGGTATACGGCAAATGTTACCATGTTCGGATAGTTCTGACCATACTTTTTTTTCAGTGTAATGTTCATAGTTTTTTGAAAGATATAATCAGCCTAATATATTTTTTAAATGAAACCTCTACTTTAAAAATAAAGCATGCAACTATTTACAGAAAATTTTCAGTAACTACTTGCCGATAATTCAATTCCTTTTTTTTCTATTTTCGGTGCAATGCTATTTTTAAAAATTTTAGTTTTTTAGATTTCGTATAGACGAATTTTGGCTAAACAATTCACTTCTGTTTCAACAAGTGCAGTTGTAGAATTGTTTAATTTATTTCAAAAATTTTATTTTAACTATCAGGTAGGTAATTTTTTGATACATGGATAAAAAGGTTTCGATGTTACATTCATTTCAGCCCGGAATTTACAAGAAAAAACTTTTTTTCTGAAAGGGTGAGTTAGTTTAACAGTAAAATCTGAACTATTCTGTCCAATTGTATTTGCTTTTACTTCCCATCATTGAATCAGACTTAAACGTGACATGTATTTTTAATAAATAATCTTAACACCTGTTTTGAAATAGATCAGAAGGTATCTGACTAGTGTAAAAACATTATTTTGGCCAAATTTTAGAAATTGAGCTAGTTTTGAAGTTTGAATTCCCTGTAATCTTATCTTTCTAAAAATAACTTACTTTTGTTTGTACTTTAATTATTTACTAAGTTATAGTAGTTTTTCTGCAACGTCATAGGATGGACAAATAAGTCTTTCAATGTGTTTATCTCCAAATCAGGTATTTTCTCATTTTACACCACCTTAAACATGATATCTCATGTCGTTTTTAAAATAATTGTCTACAGTTTTAGTGAGTGTTCACGTTTATAGCACACATGTTTTGAACTACAGAAGAGAAAGAAAGCAGAATTTCATTTTTATGTATGTTGTATAGAGAAGTACGGAATTTTTTAAAAATTTTCTTTTTAACTACTTTGATTCTTAACTCAGTAACGTATGCTCCTGATTTTAAGATAATATTTAAAAACATAGTTGATAGTTTTCTAATTAAAATGCTCAAAGGAATTTTTTTTAGGAGATAGAAATTTTTTAGCATATATGCAAAAAAATACCTTATTTTTACCTAAAAATGGCCGTATATAAGGAGAAAAAAAATTATGATAATATATTTTTGCCAGCTTTATAGGTTTTTACTTATAATAAAATAAAAATAAAGTAGTTCTAAACATTTTATAATAATATATAAAGAAAAGTTGTTGAAACTTGTCGGATGTCTTAATTTAAACCACGTGAGTTTCCGATAATCGGGAATCCTAGAAGTTTAAGTTTGCCTCAAACTTCAAATTATATCTGCATAACAGTACTTATGGTACATCAAACAATGGGTGATTTACGTTCAAACACTTTAAACTTGGAAAGTTCAGAGTAAATTTGCTGCGAACTAATTAAAATGATGGGCTTCTCTGATTCTGGCAATAGTTGACTACTGTGAGACGTTGAGGCTGGCAAAACTCGAAACACCCATTGTTAGAATCTCACTGACATTCATACTGATTAAAGTCGGTACGTGATTTGCTTGAATTAGTATAGCCTCAATCTCGGAAAGCCAAAGCTGAACGGTGTTCTAAGAAATATTGATAATTTAAATAGCTGTATCTTATAATCTCCTTATTCTAAATATCGTGTATGAATTTGGATTGAATAAGTTATCAACATTCGGTATTAGGAGATATATTGTAAGCTTCAAGGCACTAGATATATTTCAGATACATTTAAGGATATATTTAAGATTTAATAAAAATCGTGGGTGAAATAAGAAACAGATAGGATGCAAGTTATTTAATATTATCCTAGTGTAATAATTGTTTTATATATTTATGCATACATATTTTAATTTCAAAAGAGCACTGCATTGCACTGATTCGTATAAAGAATTGAAATGAAAAAAAGTAGAAGTAGTTATAATTTTTAGTTCTATGATGAGGAAATTAATTTCTCGGAAAGTTAATTCCATGAGAAAATCCCAAAATTAAAAGATCTTTTCTCTCCAAATATACATATACATTTATAGCGAAAGGTTGGGCAAAACAGGGTAGATACGATTCGAAGTCCTCTTGGAGATAAATTGTTCGACTTAGTAAATGTCAGATTCAACCCAGATATTTATTATTTAGTTCTGTATAATATGCCATTTCCGAAAAGTCATAGATGTTATACTCTTTTTCTCTATAAAAAGTCAAACCACCTACTTTTGCCCCACTAGTTTGTTAAAACCGAGTGCATGTAATTACTCTACGCGAAATTTATAAATACTAGAATTCCGATACATTTCTATTTTACATAACATTTTACAAAAAAAAATATGCGTGCAATGTACAAGTGAATTAGTCAAGGAGGTATTCAAGGGGAAGGGAGGAAAAAGAGGAGGGCAATTGTCTTGGAGCCCAAGATGGAGGAGGGCTGAACCGAAATTCTTTAAAAAAAATTCAGTTTTCATTAAAATATTTTTCTAAAGAAAAGGACAGAGAATTTCTTTATATCGATATGAAAACTAAAGTTTCGTATAAAGATCTTAAAAAATTCTACAAGATATATTTTCCATGCATTTTGTCATGAACCCATAAAATTTCGTGAGGTCAGCGTAAACAAACAGCAAGGGGTGGGAGATACCTAGTAGTACCTGTTCTTACCCTTTGAGTAAAGATTATCGAAGCAAAACAGAACAGTGTAACTTTTTATAAGTCTTTATTATTTGTCAGGGTATGAATTTTTAGTAAAAGTATAATTAATAAGCTGGATACTAAGAGTCCTGTGTAACAGTAATGACCAATAAATAAGTATAACAGAAGAACGTTAGAGAGTCGACATAGTAAAATAAATTTATATACGCAGAAGCTGTGAATTAATCAACAACATGCCAATATGTTAGGATTTCTTCTTGACTAGTAAAATGCACTTCAGTGTTTTTCCACTAGATAATATAACTAATTTCGCTAAAATTGAGCACTCTATTTTATCCCATTATCTGGTTTTACCCCACTTTCTATTGTAAAAAAGAAAAAAAATTTAAAAAGGACTTCCAGGAGCATACATTAGAGTTAATCACTATAAAATTTTCTAAAAACATTGCGAAAAGTATTATTCGTCACAATTGATTTACTGATCATATTTTCACTACTACTACTATCGTACTATTACCCGATTAATTAAAGCTAATGATATTTTCAGTTATTAAACCAGACAAAAGAACATGTTTTCTCTGAATAAGTCCCTCAAAATACTGGAGGAGGGTATCTGCAATCTGCAATAATTCATAATTCTAAATATATTCATCATAGTTTGGATTGAGATTTGATTTCCGTCTCTTAAACTACAGGGGGAATAACTTTGTGAATTGCATTAAATAATTTCAATGTATAATTTCTATCCACTTCTGCCTTGTTAAGCCTCAATATTCTTTCTGCAATTGATCTCTGTTCAAATTGCTCTCATTATTCTCTCTGCTACGAATATAGTTCATTTACGAACTAATTTTATTTTAAGAATGAGTGTATGAATGCAATCTAAATTACTGACTCTTATCTAAAATTGTATCATGAAAATAACTTAACTGATTCTTCTCTGTTTTGTATGCTTCTGTAATTATAAGTTCTAGTATTATCTTTCAAACGAACAAATATAATGGTTGGTGGTGGATATTTTACACGAATCAGTGTAAAAGAATATTCTAGGCGTCTAACAGCACTATCAGGAACTATATTTAAGTTTTAGTTCAGTGAAACACTTAGAGGAATTTAGAGACACGAATTTAAAGTGTAATCATTTGTGAATCACGTAAAAATTGTGAAAAATGTAATCATTTGTGAAGGTGTTATCATTATAGGTGTTAATAGGTTAAAATATGTATAATGGGGATGATAATAAGGTTATGGGTGTTATCTCTGAAAGTGATATAGACATAACACTTTCTAACCATAGGTGTAAATGTGTTTCCATTTTTAATTTTCTAACGTAATAGAGAATGGAACAAAAAAGAAAAGATATTTTCAGAATATACGAGTATTCTACTTGAAAGGAAATCAATTGTAATACTTCTTTTTTTAAATAAGAAAAAGAATTTCAATCCCAGGAGCAATATTCAATCCCATCACTGATATTAAAAAAATTTATTTGTTCTATTGCAGATGTCAGTTTCCTCTTTCCTACAGTGATCTCAAACATTTCAACAGATATCATTTTACATTACTGCTTTTTATGTAATTAAAATTTCTCGCATTGAGTTGATAGAAAATTTATTATATTCAGCTTTAATCAATTTGTATTTTAAAAATTTAATGCTTAATTAGGTTAACAAAAAAAGCACATTAATTTCACAAAAAAATAGTGGAAATCGCCTATTGTTGCTAAATAAAATATTATTTTGCAATAAAGGAAAAAAAAAATTAGAAACACATTTCATGTTTAATGTAATAAAAAATGCAAAATTTTCTGTTTGCTGCAAATTGCAATAATGAACCAAGAAATCTGAAAATAAACCAAGAAATAGAAATCATCGATTTTATAAAAGTTATTTTAAATACATTATTAAGCATGTTTTCAAACTCTTCCAGCAGAAAGAACTTTCATTGTCTTGTGAAAATATTCCATTGCTTTTCTCGGTTTTCTTCTATGCACTCTAAATGGAAAGTAGCTGCCTTTCAACTTAATGTTTGGAGTGAAATTCTACAAATCTTTTGAGACTGAAGACAAAAATTAAGCCAGACTCTGTAGTAGAAGGTTGTGGTAAACACTCTATTGCTAAAGGAGAAAAGATAAAAGTTTGACAGATCTATAAGAATGTGACGAATACAAAAATAAAAAAAGCCGATTGTCAGTTTTAAATTTCGGACGAAAAAGAACAACCCTAAAACACAAAATATTATTTACATATGCATGTTTACGAGAAAATTTACTCGACTAAAATAATTGAATCAATTTAAGCTTATATTAGAGTACTGATATTTTTTGAATCTGGATGCTTTCTGATAAAATTTGCTTAAATAGTAGAATTTTATAAACAATAAAACAATTTTATAATCTTCGTATTTTCATAGCTCTTTATAACAATTCATAAAGATGATGTAGGCCAGTAAAAAAGAAGATGAATATTGTGAAAATTTTTAAAATTTTAAATTATATAATTACATTTTGAAAATTATCATTTCGACATAAAAACTGATAATTACTCAATTAGTAATTACTCAAAACTAACACACATGGTTTTTATATATCAACTGCAGGCGTCAAATTAAAAACATCACCAAGAACACATTGGAAGACTTCCTGAACTTGTAAATACAATGACAAGCAATAAAAACGCTGATTGTTATTATTTGATTGAGTGTTCTTTTTTAATGAACATCATATATTTTTTGTTGCTCCTTTCCTCCAGCTACAGAGACTTTCCGAACTTTTTTGCTTTTCTGTCTGGTTGAGACTGTCCACTTTCTTACTTCAAGTAAGATTGTCATACTACATTCCAGAACCCTCTCTTACAAGAACTTGAATTTTTGATTGTAAATATTCTTCATGTTTTATTTAAATTTTAATTACTACCTTATCTTTTCCCATTTTGAACTAGTCAGATTTACCATCTTCTCTTGTTGCTGGTTTTACATGTTCCATCCATTTATAAATACACAGTTTTTTTAATAAAAAAATATTTTTCCTATTTAACTTATTGTAATTTTATGTTCCTTTTCAATAAAAAACCCCCCATCTGTCTTGATAGGTTTAATCTTAAACCTCAAGAGTCAAGTCAATTTGTATTTGTTATATTCAATAATCATATAAATTTCATGACAGTATTGTATGTAAACATAGAACATCATTATTATAATACGGAACTTCGATGTGACTATTCAAAATATTGTAGTCATGCTCATAGTGCGTTTAACTATATTTTAATTGTTCTTTTGTAATTTAAATGCACGGATTTTTTATACCTTTTAACGGTAAGTTGTAGGAAATTTTTTGAGATTCATTAAACGCCGAGGGTGGGGCTTTGTTTGATCCCTCGGCCGGGTGTTACCTTCGGGACCTGCGTCTCCTCACCTATCGTAACGGCGAGATTAAACTTTCCGTATTCTCCAATCGGAGTGGGGAGTCGCGGGGCAAATTACCTTATTGACTTACTAAATGACTGAACTTTTTTGTAATAAAATCTTAATTTATACATTATACCAATTTAATTTTAATTAAAATATTAATTAATTTATTTTAAATTCAAATATTTATTAATGAAATTTTATTTCAAATATTTATTAATTTCATGGTAAAAAACATTTTTATGAAAGTTTTCAGTTGAAGAAAATATATTTGCATTTCAAACGATGTACGAAAAATTAAACAAAGTTAGAATGTCTCCTTCTATCTAATCATTTTTCAGTTGATTTTTACCAATGCAACTATTTAATCTTTTTTTTAAACATTTTTTACGGGTTCTTGTGCCTGTAGAAGTTAAGAATATATTTTTATTTTATCTCGACAATACATCTAGGAGCACAAGATTGAGAAAATAAAATTTTCTAAGTAAAGCTTCTGCTCAATTACATATCAATAAGAAATCAATAACTTTACTTCACTTCATTTGAAAAACCGCCTAGAGCTATAAATAGAACTCTATCAGTTCAATGTCTTCTGAAAATACAACTTCACGTTATTTCCTATCACAACTTCACAAAACAATTGAAAGGGATGATTTTTTCTTTTACACAATCTCCTCATTGATTTCACTTTATTTATTTCGTTTGAATAAGAAGTTGCTTTTTCTACCAGTTCATAGGGGAAAAAAATATGATATGGCAGCTAAAACTATTTTAACTGAGTTTTATTTTTGAAGAATATGTGTCGTTTATTGTAGTTTATTGTGTTGTTATTATATATATATATATATATATATATATATATATATATATATATATATATATATATATATATATATATATATATATATATATATATATATATATATATATATATATATATATATATATATATATATATATATATATATATATATATATATATATATATATATATATATATCAAATCTGCGCATAACGAGCAAATCAAGTTTCTTCTTTCGAAATAATTGCTAATTTCCTAAAATTTTTAAAATTGTATTATTAAATATCAACTTTATTAATTATAAGCTTTAAATTATCCAGTATAATATTATTACCTTGCGCACATCCATTTTCGGCCCAATCCAAGGTAGCTAACAAATTAAACGTGCTTCAGCTCTGCAGTAAGAATGTGCTATAAAGTGCAGCTGAAAAAGTAGAATTAAATAATTGCTGATAAATATGAAAGGGGTAACTCTGAAAGTAGGGTCATTTGAAAAGAGTGAGGTCATTTGACAGCATTACAATAAAAGCTCCAAATCACGTAATTTACAGAAATATTGAATGTTTAATAAGAGCTTTCATTTAACAAGATTTCTAAATTCTCAATCATTTTAACAAATATTTCTATTTAAATGCAGTATCTATGATAATTTCTGCTGCTAAGTCTCCGCAATTATTAACGTGGTGTGTAATCTATGTGGATTTTTATGGAGGACTTGTCAAAATTACTATTTCAGTCCTTAGACTGCATTCAATTTTAGTGCTAAAATAGAAAAAATACATTTATATTTTTATGCATAATCTAATTAGTTAAAATTTTAAATTAAGTCATATTTCAAATAAGTACTTTGGATGGAGTGAGCTTGGTTTGCAAATCAGACCATATAATATCTAACATTAATCTTTAGGTATTGATGAGTGTCAGAAAGCAAGGGGGGGCAGGGACTACTTATATTTCATATTTAAACATATAAAATAAAGCACTCTTTCTTTCATGACGTCACTGGCAAGCTTTTGTTTCAAGATATTTGACTGGGGGGGGGGCAGCTCGGTTATATATTGGAAGTACCCACGTGCGTAAATGGACTATACCCATAAAAACATTCTAGTAAACTATAGTTATATACTAATAACGTAAATTCATGGAATTCTACCATTTATCTTGAAAAGTGTGCTTTGTCCGTAAAATTACTACTTATTACCTTGTTCGTAAATTATATATATTTTTACAGTGTTGTTTGAATCCGTTATCTTTTTCTTAAAGCAATCGTCTTGGCTCAGTTCGCTTCTATGCGTGACAATGCCTTTTCCCAGATAACGGATATCACTGTATGGTTGAAGAGAATATTTTCAATCTGCTAGTGAAGTCAAGCTTTAAATGTACAAATGTGCAAAATGTACAAACTTTAAATGTAAAAGAGATCATAGAAACAATTATGCGCTACTTTTATTAAGATAGATCAAGCCTCCAAATCATAGCCTTTTAGGTAAGAAAAAAATTACGGCACTGATATCACTTGAAAAGAATTTAATTGTTGACTGATCATTTGAAATATTTGTATGTGGGTTCATGAAGTATATAAAGTGTGCGCAATTACTTTTAGCTTAAATTTGAGTTATGGCAAGTGTTGCGTGATCCTCTAAAATGTTTCTGTTGTCGCACTTCTACGCGGCTTGTTTGGTTAAAAATTATAATAAATATTTTTGTGCTGCAGCATTGTACTAATTTGTTATTTCTTTTTTATTTATATCTTAGTCTGGTGTGTAAAATTAAACACCAGAAAGTTTTGTATGTTTTTTAAATACTAAGCATAACCAAATTTTTAACTCGCGTATGATAAAAAAAAGTTTACCCACATAAACCAAAGCAAGGGACTGAAAATAGAAAAAAATTCTATCATAAAAATGGATAAAATGTTTAGAATGTTTTAATAGCATATTTAGTTTAGAATTAATTTTTTTTAAAATTTAAATAACACTTTTTGCGAAATAAAACTAAATGTAAAAATATTTAAAGAAAATTTTTTAATCCTACCAAGTGCAATAGAAATAGCAAAATTAATACAGCAATTATCTTGACTGTGATGAATTGTATTTAAATAAAAACAATATATTAAACAATAAAGCGAAATCGAAGTATTTAGCACTTCCCCTGATTGACTTTAAAAACAAGCATCTGCTAGTTAAAACAACTGCAATTTTCAATGCACTATCATACGAAAAAAAATATTTCAAATAATACTCATTATAATAATACTTTCAAATAATACTTTTCTTTCTCATTTATTAAGTTCAGCATGTTGCAACTAAACTAGATAAAATTAAGATATTATTCAAGTTTTTGACCTGGCACCGACTACGTTGACGATAATCGTTTCATTCATTTATTTCTTAAACATATTCTTACTAATGAAAGTATGAATTAAATTTCTAAAAAAAATAAATTCTTAAGTTCAAAAAGTGAAGTTAAACTTCTAAAATAAAATATTTGCAGCTAATAAAAATGGATTATTTGAAGTACATTGTTTTGTTTAAATATATCTCTTTTGAAAAATAAAAGTAATATCTTCAGTTAGCAGTAAAACATATGAATTTCAATTTAAAACTGTAAACTTTTTATATTTTTAATTATTTAATTTACATAAAAATTGAAACATAATTTAACATGATTTGTTTTTTTTTTATAAAACATTGTACCCATAATATTTCAATTTCTTAAATAAATGACTACTAAATTCTATTTCTTTCTCTATTTTTCGGTTTCGAAATATTTTATATTATGATTCATTGGTAATAAAGAAAATTTAAGCAAACATTACAAATGACATTAAAATATTTTTTCAGAATACTTGTTTTTTCTGTTCTATTAAATATAAGCTACAATCGAACGTTAAGATTTTTTATATTGAATAAATCGGATTCCAATACACCATTGCTATAAGTTTAGAATATGGTTCTACCACACATTTTTTTCTTACAACATTAATTTGATTTTAACTTGTGTAATGTTCCGTTTCAAACCAATAACCCATTATTTAAAATATTAAAGATAAAACTATTAAAAAAACATTTAGTTTGACATTTGCTATCTGATTAATTAATTCTTTTAATTAAAACTTCCAAACCATAAACGAATAATGAATGTGTGAGGTTGAAAAAAGAAAGGCTAAATCAATACTTATTTAATTAGATTGTTTGAAATATCTATCTAAAATAATTAATTATATATATGCACATACATGTATTATTTTATATATATATATATATATATATATATATATATATATATATATATATATATATATATATATATATATATATATATATATATATATATATATATATATATATAGAGAGAGAGAGAGAGAGAGAGAGAGAGAGAGACATAAATAGTAAAACACGTGCAAAAAGTCTCCTTTTTTAATGAGAGCTGAGCTGACAAAGATTATTGATGTGATCTTTAAAATATTTGAAAGAAAGAAGATGGTCTCTTGTCCTTTTTTTATCAATGGTCAGTATTAAGCCAATGAAAAACTTCCTTTTTTCATACAGCTCTGTCGAACGAACTAATTGAAAATTTCATACCAATTTAAGGAATGGGGTGCTAAATGTACAATTGCAGCAGCTGTCTAAATTTCAGAATGATAGAACAAATACTTCTTGACTTGAAGGAAAGAGACACGCACACCAGGGAGGGGCGTTATATATATATATATATATATATATATATATATGCTTTTTGCCATATCATTGTAAACATGTCCTTTTTTCTGTTTAAATTTAACTTTTCAAACGCTGGTAGTACCCTCAATCATTCTTTTAATTGGAAAAACCTTTATACCATTTTATTTGTGCTACGTAGGAGCAGCGTTTTAGAGCTATTGAAATATTTTTCTTTGGAATTTTTCTTAATATAGTTCAGCAATCCTCCGTAATGCACACACACGGACATAAATACAAACTTTTAATGGAATAAATAAATCTGCAATTTCTGATGTCAAAAATATATCGGTTACCATACTGCACAATGTGAATATGTTTAAACACTCGTTTTAATACTGGGCATAGGATTAAAAAATTAAATTTTTTAAGTAATTTTTATCAAATGTACTGAAGTTGCACTACTTTTCGAAAAAAATTCAGAAAGGAAAAAGTTATTTTCAAATAAGCAATGTAAAAAATTGATGGATTCCAGAGTTTTTTCGATTTCATTTAATATAAATATTTATATCTTCGAGAATAATAAAAAATTTAGTACTTTTTCCCGTTTTCCTTGATAAAAAGTGGTTTCGTTTATAAACCAGAAAAATATATAACATGTAAATAAAAAACATATTTTTTTCTGTATCTAAATGAAATTTTACTTACTCCGAAAATCACTGCGAAGTACAAGTTTTATTCATAAATTATTAATACACTTTTACCGATTTCTTTTCTTGTCTTAAAATATGTACGAAATAATTCTCCACTTCATATAATTTTTTATAGAGCTTCTTCAGCTTTATAAATAATTTTGCCCATTCTTCGATATTCTTACATTTTATTTTTAGACGTGTTTCCTTTCTCTTTGAAAATAAATTATAGAATATATTCTATTTGTATGCGGTTACGAAGCTTAGGATAATCTCTTGAGAATATAGTAATATTGATCTGAAATTGATGTTACAGAAAAAATATATGGGGAAAAAGTGACATTTTCAGATGGAGTATTTTTTAACGCTGATACTAGTGATAGAAAATTTCCAACAATGGACAGAAGTTGAAATATCTCTTATATTCTGATATATTTGTTTTCGTAAATATTTTTAAAATGTTCCAGCTGAAAACTTTCAAAAATGTCAACTTATATTCCATTTTATTTATTTTATTTTGCATCTTTTAAAACAATGTTTGTAAACAGTGTTGCAAAATATCTGATAAAAGGTTCAAAAGAAATATGTATATTAAATTGGCGATTGCATTGTGCGTGTTGGTGTACAACTCTCACAGAAAAGTCAGCTTGCCGTTGAACAATAATATCAATACTGTGAATACATTAATAATAATACCGTATTGCTTCAACTTCAATAGTTAAATTGGACTATTCCGTTCGAGTCTATCAAAGTGCTCCGTGGTACCATGTAGTCTAATTTGAGAAGTACAATAATATAGCTCAACTGAAGACCTCATGAAGGTATTTGAAATATTTTATAATTCATGTTTCCCAAAATATCTAATAGTATAGCTGGGTTTTTCATTCTAATAAATTTCTTTTATGATAGATTGATATTTGTTCCATAAAGAAGAATTATTATTTTCTCTGATTTAAACCAGAGTCTTGATCTTTCCAAATCGTCCTAATAAAGGATTAAGAAAATTCAAATTGAACCAGATAGATACCAAAACTTACATGCACGTTTTTAAAGAATATTCTATGAATAAGAGTGAAAATACATGTGAGCATGTTTTTTAATTGTCCTTTGTTTCGCGTGCATTTGAAATGACGTCTATAGACCTATTTCCAAACTTTTTGTCAGCTTGGAAACGATTTTAAATGTGTATGCGTGAAAATCTTTTGAAATTCGTCTTATGTTTTGCTTTTTTTATTCACACCGAATTCAAAACTAACAAACACTAAAAAAAATTTATTATATGGACGTGATAACTGCTTTGGTTTATGGCCCAACATGCCCCGAAGATTTATTTTGCAGCTCAAATCGGGTAATATCGCTGTCCAATTAAGATGTAATGGGATGGTTGTGTGTTACTGCAAAACCACTCATATGTCTTTTACCTGACGAACGTTACGTTTCCTTGCAAAAATTTAGGGCGTTCTTGAGGTTAATTTGAGGCTATTTCATGTTGTCAAGGTTGATTTAAGATTTATTTGAAGTTGACATCAAGAACAACCTTAAACTATCAACGTATCAAGGTGTATAATCAAGGTGTATGAAGTTGTTTTATTAACACTTGAAGTTTTGAGGTTGTTGAAAATCAACTTAAGAGCAATCAGCTTAGAGAGGTTATTTTTGAGGAGCGCAGGCTATTTTTTCTACACTTCAAGTGAATAAGTGTATTTGAGGTGTGAATAATTTCACCCTATCTCAACTAAAAGTATTGCTGAGTTGTATATGAGGATGATTTTATAAGGTGTAAATAAGGTTGACATTGAAATCTATTAATGAGGTTATTTTTGATTCAAAACTTCATTTTTTATTGAATTTTATTTTTTTCCTCAGGTGTATTTTTTGCATAGGCCAACCTCAAAACAACCTCAAAAACACCTTACTCTTCTGTAAGGGTTGGAAAATTGATAATAGGCTCAAGAAAAGCAAAACTTTTCATAACGATGATGATTGAAAGGAAGATTCGATAATTCAAAAAGTTAAAATAAGCATGTTCATTCATTTTTGGTTTACCTCAGTGTAGCGAGCGTAATCTGTTATATGAAAAATGCAACCAGAATATTATACAAAACACAAATCTCCATTAATGATGCATTTTTATGACTTCTCTATTCGTAAAAAAAAACATTTTTGCCCGGTGAATTTACATGCACTGAAAAATATCTGAATTAAATTATGGTAAAAAATACCGGCACTCAGGGTGCTGGTAATTTTTGTCGTAAAATCTATTTTTACAGGAACAGGTAATGAAATAAAAAAATCTGATATACCGTAAATGCTACAGTGATAGTTAATATGTAATTATTCTATCTAATTAATTTTTATATAATTAAATCAGTTTAAAATACTGATATTCAACATTAATCTAATTAAATAAAAAATACTGTAAATACTACTGTATAGTATTTCATGATAAAAATGAATTTTAAGAATGAAGTACGCAAAGTGCCGATATTTTATACCGGAATTTTAGCCGGAATTTTTTATAGTGTAATATATTTAATTTTTGTTTCCAGCATAATTATGCATATGAACATTATAGTTATTTTAATAACATAATTCTAAAAAACAATATTTTAAGGATCATTTTTTAAAGAAAAAAATGAAATCAAAAATCGTAACTATTTGATGCAAAGTAAGTAATTATTTGCTTACCAATACATTTTTTGAAGTGACATTAATGGGTAAAAACAAAAGAAATAATGAATGTATTAAAGCCACATTTGTTTTGTGTTATTAGATTTCAAAGAAATTGTAAAATATTGTGATATGTATGCTTTCGAAATTCTTCTAGACGTTACCTGTCCAACAAGTTGAAATATGCCAGACATGACGTTCTTTTTTTATTTTTTGATACTCATCCAAAACTTATTTTGCATCCCTGACGTTTTTAAAATAATGGACTTATAAAACGTCAACCAACATCTAAGATATTGTTTATTTATCCTGGAATAAAAATATATTTGTTTACCAAGATAATATTTAAATTAATATGACATGAGGATATTTTTTGCTAAGTTTAACTCAAGTATTTTTCTTATATCTGCTATATAAAAGTTATACAAATATATTAATCTTAATACTTGAAATTTTAATTTGGAGAAGTTAAACATTCTATTGTTAAATGATCTTGTCATAATAGTTGAGTTTTATTTAAATATCAAGTAATGGAATTTAATTGCTTTAAGTATAATTCAGTTTCATTTCATTCACAGAACCATATTTAGTTTGAAGCAATCGAGGTAAATTTGAATGAATGGAATTTATTACACAGTGAAAAGATATGAATTTAAATTAAATGACGATGACTGGAGAATAAAGTAGAATAGAATAAGAATTGGAATAATAATAGAACGAGAGTAAAAGAGAATATGATAGAGTAGATTTATGATAGAAAAAGAATATAATAGAATAAAAAAAGAATATAATCGAAAGAATAGAGTAGAAAAAAAATAGTATGAAATATTAATGCATTGATTGAAATAGATTTAGATATAATTGAATATTCTGAAAGATATTGAATCAAATTTGATTTTAAATGAATTGTTTATAATTTAATGGATTTTAGGAGTTTGAACAAATATCACTTACATTAAGTTGTTTACATACTGAGAATCATATGGTATTTAATATATCTTATATTTTAAATTTACTTCAGTAAGCGTACATTGAAGAACTCTTTGTGCTTAATTTTTCTTGTCTTTTTTTAGTGTTTTTCAAATTAACATGAATTTTTTTTCTGAATTTAAGAATATTAATGAAAAGCTTTTTTACAGCAATTATGTGAGTAAATGGGACCATTGAAATCAAAGTTTCACAATTAGAGACACTTGCCACAATTGTGGTAAAATGGTCGACATTGAACAATGACTGCCTTTACTTCCCTTGCGAGCAAGTACGCATCAATCGGAAGCAATGTGAACTTCGATGTGCCACCTTGTTGATGCCATTCCCATGCCATTGCCGCCCAAGAATGCTAGTTTTCAATCAGCTCCATTTTACTGTTTTCAAAATAAGTTTTTCTTCGAAGTTACATAGTTTAATTTTGCGTTTTCTTAACACAGTAAAATCCAGCTTTGTGCGAAAAGAATGCCATTTGTTATATATGAAGAAAATAAAACTCTGGTTGAATTACACTACTGCATACATTTTTACTTAAAGAAAAGGAGGATAAAAACATAATTCTTGTTAATTAAACTGAAACATACGGCCTTTAAGCCATTCATTTAGTATAAAATGTAAAACTGAAATGTAAAATTAACCAAATAAATCGTTTTTACTCTATGCTCTAAGGTTTTACTCTAGGTTTACTCTCGTTTTTACTCTATGCTTTACTCTATGCTCTATCGTAATAATATCATAATAAGGCATCATAGCAAAATTACCAAACTTTACCACAACCACCAAATTTATCACGTACTACAAAATGATATTTATTTCAAATGTTACTAAACTCATTACCAATGAATCACGGTAAAAATGACCGAGCTTTTTGGTGTTTCGTACGAGCAGCAAACCAGGTAAATTGTAACATATTTCGGTAGTTTTGAAAATACTTTTCTTCTCAGTGTAGTATTTTAAATAACTTTAAAAAAAACCACACTAATATTGTGATCATCAGTATTAATTTGACGCAATTATTTTCTCTTTTAAAAACACTCTTAATTTTTTTTTTTAAATAACTATTATTTTTAAGAAAAAAAACATTGTTTATTATCTCTTTAGTTTTATTTACATTCGATGCCGTTTTTAATAGGTGTCTTAATATTTTTTTACACTTTAAAAAAGAGTATTTAGTAGAAAAAAAGAAGAAAAAGTGTCCATTAAAAATCGCCTCAAATATCTTGGTATTGCATTTTTTCTCTTTTCCACTTTATGGTTATAGAGCATCATATCAATAAATAATTCTCAAAATAAAGCACGGGAAAAGTTGTTCGCCCATAAACATGTTATGTCGTAAACTGATCAGAAAAAGAGAAAAATGTTTACGACGGTATTTATACGTGACTTATGTACGAAGTGGAAGACGATCGTTAAAACCAATTTTGCTGTGTTGCTGGGTACTTTTGCGATGTATGAAATGTACTGCACCTTTTTCTGAATGTCTCAAAAGAAGAAAATAGAGGAAAGCAAAAATAATAGAAACATATATTTTTTCACTAAGATATTTCTTTCGAACTATGTTTTAAAGCATTTTATTGCGTTTTCCCCTTGATATTTCGCTTAAATATTACATTTTGTCGATTTATATTTCTGCTTTTATAATAAAAGAGGTTACGTTTGGAAATTAAATCGTATACACAATTTTAAAGTTCTTGAGAAAATATTTAATATTTTTTTTTTATAATTTAAAGCTTGCAAGTGTAACTGAAGACCAAATTATAGTTTTATGCCTGCTTTTAAAACGATATTGATTCTAAGTTTCAGTGTTAAAATATTTCTAATATTTTCTTAAAGACAGGTTGAATGAAAACTGACTAAACTAATGTGATTATATTTAAATGCATGTGACTACTTCCACATTTTAAAAACTTTAAAAAAATTAAAAAAGACTTAATTTTTTTAATTTGCTCATTCGGAAAAAAGTGAGTTCCCTAGTTTGAACTCGTAAAATATATTTTACACGAAATACTGGGCAGTATTATTTAAAATTAATACATCTGATTATTAAAGTAGTACTCGAAGAACAATTGTGTAGTAATAATATTTCCGGAGTGCGTAAAAATAAAATTTCTAGAAAAAAAAACATATTTCTGGTTAACGAAACCAAAATATACAATGTTTAGACCACTAAATTTGTAATTTTTTTCTTTCGTATGTTAACAGTCTACTTTAAATTTTGGTTCTCAAGCTTATCGTTTGTATTATTACACTTTTAGTAAAAAGTTAAAATTTAAAAATAAAATTATATTGAATAAATGATTCAAGCAGTGCTCTAAGGTATCATGATGAAATTACCAAATTTTACCAAATTTATCGAAATTTATCACATATTTTAAAATTATATTTAGCTGTTAATTATGCAAAAATAGCTACCAAAACGCTTGGATAAAAAATACCGAAGTTTTTGGTTTTCCTATAGAGTCAAAAATGCGGTAACTTTTACCATATTCAGGTAGTTTTAACTATACTTTTTTCCCTGTCTAATATTATTAAATATCGGTAATGCCTTTCATGCTTAGCATTAAATCAATAGCATACTTGTTAAATAATGCATCTTTTGCATTTATTTACCGAAATTCTTTAAATACAATGAATTACTAGAAATTAAGAGAAACTATTCTAAAACGGAGTTCCAAATAAATTGCATTCATTAGAGAAAAACTTTGTTTTTAATTAAATATGTTGTCATTTAGAAAACAATCTTAACTTATTCTCGATTATCATTGGCTTTTCCTTCGCCTCTTAAAGTTAATTAAAATCGGGAAAGGGTTTGTACCTTTCCGATTAACCTGTTTTAGCTCTTACTTTGAATCCAATTTATGTGTCTAGAAAATGCAATATTTCTGAGAATGTTGTAACCGATTCTTTAATAACTTTCGAAATTCCTTAGGAAATAAAATGATTTAAATTTCTTCGCAATTTTCTCATACTAATTTTGATTTGAAGTCATTGAAAATGATAAGAATGAGGAACTTTTCTTTTGATTAACTTTATCTGAAAAGAAATAGGTATCGATTAGTGTTATGTAGAATAATTTGGCATCGAGGATTAAATTCTTACGTTGTGATAAACTTACAGAAGAATTTATTGTACACTTCTTTCTTTGAGAACAATTAACTAAGAAAATTATTTATGCTAAATCATGATAATTCGAAAGAGTTTTAAAAGCAGAAATATAGCAGTTTTTCATAGTTTGTTTCAATTATGCTGAAAGAAATTAAGATTAAAATATTTTTTCATAAATAGGCAGAATTTTAATGAAAAATAATTACATTATCTGTATTTTTTTAAATAAAAATATAATATATTATAACAAAATTGTGAAAGAAAATATTGCATTTCAACTACAAAATTTTAGGAAAATAATGGCACAATTAATTGATTCTTAGAATTGAATTTTACTTTAATTTAGGTCCACTTAAATTATTCTGCATAAATTTAAGAAAAATACTAAATAGTATTTGATGTTACACGTAGGGGAAGTTTTATATCTTCTGTCAATATTTACTTTTCACTTCTTATACAAAATGTGATTTTTCAGTTAATTTAAATTCTGTAAAAAATGCATTGAACGCTTGTTTGTTAATTACAAGTTTTGTCACCAAATAAAATGGCAGAATGATTGGCTGAAAAAATAGAGCTAAAAGCGTAACTAGAGCAGTTTTGTATTAAAGTGTGTTCGTACTGCATTACTGAAGTGTGTTTGACTTGTTAGTTACCAAGGATGGGCCCGAAAATGAACGTGCGCAAGGTAATATTATACTGGATACTTTAAAAAAGTTGACAATTAATAATTTTAGAAAATAAATATTTATTTAAGAAAAAAAATGTATAGAAAATATATACTTCATATAGAAAAGCGAAAGAAACATGAATTGCCTGTTTTGCACATAATTTTAGCTACGGGGATTTGCTCGAAATGGATTTGCACATGGAAAAATTATATACATATTTGGTGTAATGTTCTTTTATATTGTTCTAATTTCCAGACTAATAATTTTTCTGGTGATTTCTGGTTATAAGAAAATATATATCAAATGTAAAGATCAAATTTTGTTAATCATTAAAATTTGAAATGGTTTTAAAGTAAAAGTAACGAATTATAAAATTGCAAATCGATTTATCTTAAAATATTCTTCCATAAAAAAAATAAAAAAATTATTATACTGATTTCTTTATTAAATGATTCTTTCTTGCTCAAATCCGGTAAAATAGATGAAACCTTTTTTTTCTAAAAAACAATAATATTTTCGGTTTCATATATCTAGCTTTAAAAGAACAAATTGAGAAGATCATAAGCGTATAGGGCAAGAAACAAAACTATTACGGAGGGAAAAAATCTTTTCGAGCTGGGGTTTCCGGATAAACCATTTATCAAAAAATGTCTTCCAGTGACATGAACCGAAAACTAGTTTGACGTTCTAGCTGGCAGTTTCCACTGTGTGCTATATGTAACTTAAAAAAAATAATAAAAATAAAAAATAAGAACGCACTTGAAAAATCTTTTTCGAGTAAAAATTTCTACAAATATTTTTTTCTTGAAAAATATTAAAACCATAAATTCTGGAAAGATTTTTAATTAGATATTTTTATTTTATTAAATTTAGAATCGCGCAATTAGATGTAACAGGATATTTTTATTTCTTATTAAGTGAACTAAATGAACCAATACTTTTTACTACTTGAGTCTGAGAAAAACTTTATTTAAATTTCTATGAAGTTACTCTTTTTCTAAATTTCAGCTAAATTCAGGTATATCTAGAATGGTGCTAAGCGATCAATTAAGATCACTTTACAAAATTAGTGCTTCTTTACACATTATTCCTTGTCTAGAAAGTTCATGTGAGTTTATAAAGCTTAATTCACATGCGCGTATTTTAAAAATAAATGTTCATAAAAAAAGACGTGACCCTTTTAAAAACAGGCAAAAAAACAACGCGCAGGCACAGGTCTAATAAAAACAAGTATGACCTACTATTTCCCTTCCTCTCTCTTTTCCTTCGAATTTTAAAATGAAAAATGTTAAAGCAATAAAAATGGAGTTTCGTATTTGAAACCAGACAGTTTGACCAGCCTCTTGAATTCTAAGTATATTCTAAATTTGTGTAAAAGTTATATAGTTAAATCGATGAAACATTTTATTGAGGCAAAAAGATATCTAAGAAACGTAAAAAAAACTAATAAAAATAAAACAATTTGTTAATGAAAAAAATCTGATTATGTTTTAATGTATTTTGCCTTCAGAAATTTAAAGTGGTGCTTCGTAATCGAAACCAATCATTTCACAACCACCATTATAAATTCTGAATAAGTTTAAAAATAATGAAGTTAATCGGATGAGACTTTTTAAAGAAGCTTTAAGATATCCCGAAAAAGGCCAGGAAGAAATCAAAGGATTTCATTAATACTAAAAAAAGAAGATTATGTTTTAATTATTTTGCTATCAAAATGACCTCCTCTCCTTCAATCGTTATTATCTTGCAGGTCATAGATCATGCTACTGGTGCAATTTCAATTTAATCGTTTAATCATCGTTTTGAAAATTGCACCATGTGTTAATTTACTTTTTTTCCCTTCAAGCAAGAATTGTTTAAAACTATTTCTGACACTTGTTTTAAACAATTTTTGGATGTTTTCTATTAAAGCATTTTAATCAGATATGTTTATTGGCAATCAGTTAATCAAAAAGAATATAGCTGTTCTATCTTCTGCTTTTAAATACTCTTAACGGGCTGCAATAGTATTATTTTAAATTGTACAGATATCTTTTGCGATTTAATAAATAAATAAAGTTAAGAAGTAATTCAATAAGTAAACATTCACTGATCTTTATGAATTCAGGGAAAATAGAAACTGAGAAATCAGTGTTTATATAACTTTTCTAGAGTAATCAGTAATCTTCATTATTTTTTATTTCATATTTTTTTCCCTTTTACAAACATTTAATTTGAAAGAAAATTAAGCACACGTTTTAAAGTAATTTGTTATTCGCAATCCCACATTGGGATTCGAAATAATTTCCTGATTTATACAATTACAACAAAATAGTGTTTTTTTTCTCTATTTAACGCATTGTGACATTCTTCATCAAAACAAACGTTAAATAAAAAAAACAGATAATCAAATATATTACATTTTCAGCGTGAGAGCTAGATTTTTTTAGTTAGATTATGTATTCCGTGATTATATATGCTGCGATTATATGCATGAATGAGAGTTTCCTATTCCAAGGGTACAGGGTCACCAATTGAGAAGTGCATTACACTGGGAACTGCTCATGTGTTAAATGAATGGAAGAAATACCGTGGTGTCAAAGCTGGAATTTGAACCTCTGTTCAGCCGGGAACAGGATTGGCAGATTTGCCCTGTTGGCTAAAGTATGTATCTAATTGCAAGGAACTAAGTGGCTTATAGTTGGAGCAGATAAAAATTTGGTTGTTCAAATGTTCAAAAGTCAAATAACTGTTTTTCGCCCAGTTAGCAGTTTGACTGTTTTGCTTGAATTTGGGAAAACAACAATGAAATAAAATGATATTTTATCATTTTTTCAGAAAATTTCTAACCGTGTAGTAATTTATTATGGGCATAAGGTTTTTGAAATCTGGCTGTGAAATCATAGTAAAAAAAAAAGAATATTTGCTTCAATAATGCAAGACTTGAACTGCTTCTTGCTTTACTGGTAAACATAAGAATATTTCTCTCTCAGCAAATATACTACACATAAAGACTTATATTCTTTTCTTTACCAAAATAAATAGACCGATCATATTCTATGTGAGAATAAAGTTTTCGCAGAGAATGTCATAAATAAGATAAGCTAGTGGTTCCTGATATCATCCATTTTTTATTTATCTTGGTGATAGCATGAACTGCTTTCTGAGATTTAGGGGCAGTGGGAAAGTCCCCATCACTTTTCTGTTTATATATGCTGAGTTTATAATATAAAATAATACATTTCCTTAAAAAAAGGAAAAAGAACCTCTATCACGTACATTACGTTAATGATTTTTTCCAGGGAATATAAAAAATATTGGAGAAATCTGAGCGATTTTTCTCACTGTCATACGAAAATATTTAAAAAAAAAAAAATTTGCATAATAAAATTTCCTTGCTATCAGTATTTAGTAGTATACAATGCTTTCTTAATTAACAGTTTTTGGAAAAATAATAAAATTATGAGGTTTAGAGATGCTGTGACTTATAGAATAGAGCACTCACCTCCTAATTAGATGACTCGAGTTCGAATCTTACAAACGGCTGGCCGATACGAATTCAACTACCAGCTCGCACCAACTACAGTGATAGCATAGAGTATTCTCAGTTAGAGGTTTCAGTGGTTTCATCCGCCCATGCAAAGCAAATGTGAGTTAATCTCTTCAAATTGTCCTCCACATAGGCTAGTAAGTTCAAATGCTTGATCAAGGAGTTTCCTTATCTTCTGATTTAGGTTCAAATTAACAAGGCTACAAAGTTGAACAGTCACAGTCATAAACTCAAAATTTGTATGACTGCTAAAATTCGGTCATTAACTGTGAAAGAAGGAGATTGAGAGTGTAAAAACATTTTGAAATCCTTACTCAAGCCCATAACAACGAAGGCTTGACTCTGGGGAATTAAAATAATAATTATAAAAGAATTTACAGCTATTTCGAAATATATGAAGAAATGTTACAGATAGTGATTTTCTTAAATGTATAATCATTATTAAATAAAATATACATTTACTCAGGAAAAGTGACAAATTTGAACTAAAATCGTTACGTAATTTTAGTTTGTATCAGTCAATTGAAGTACCTAACATATTTCTACTATTACTATTTTAGGTTGTTGCTTAGTTCTTTTCTAATAGTTATGTTCAATTTTCTTTTCCTATTGTGTACCATACAGATTTCCTCATTTACGCAGGTAATTGTGAGAAACCTTATTTTTTTTCAAATCTCACTAAACCTACATTAAAAAGGAAAGTGAAACAAATCGATAGACATAATAATAGTTAGATATACGTATGCTTAAATATAAAATAGATTGGGTTCGTAAACTTCGTATTGTCAAATCTCAAATAATTTCCCTAGATCGTATATTTATTTAAAGCTCTCTAAATGCTTGCAAAACTTAACTTGGGTTTGATGTTTAATTCACTATGCCATTTAATGTTATTAATGAAACATATTTTTCTCTGTCGAAAATATGTTTTTAATCGTAAACAAAAATGATAGCACAATGTTTTTGAAAGTTGTTACTAGTTTCATTTCATTCTCAAATTAATGTGAACCAGCGTTGCATATTGAAATGTATCAAAATTACTACAATTTCTGCATTTTCTATGCTTCGCCTTTCTTCTATACTTATTAGTTTTTTCCCTAAAAATTTTAGAACTTATTTTAGCTCTCAAGGGGGGAAAAATGAACCAAAATAGGAATTATGGAAAAATATAAATTTTTGTTACATCTAAGAACAACTAAAAATTAAACTTGCTCAGTAAAAATTAGGCTCGCTTAATAATTTAAACTCAATAAAAATTAAGCTTGCTTTTCAAAACTTGTGCGCAGTAAAAATAATTCCGCTTTATATAAAAGTAAAAAAAACATTCGTTTGTTTAAGAATACGTTCGTTTAATTTATTTTAAAAAGAGCTACGAACAAATGTATTAATTAAATTTCATTATTTAGTTATTTTTAACTTTGAGAAAGGTTTTAATATTTCTGAAATTACAGTAATGTTTTATTTAGGAAGCATTAAATTTCAAGAATTAAATCTTATGTTTTACATAGTAGTACTTTTATAAAATAACGCACAATCAAGCAAACAATTATGATGTATTTTTAAGTAAATCTCAGTCAGTTTTGTTGCGAAGAAAAGTATAAAAATGACTTAAGTTTAAGATATACTTTTGAGACTTTTTTTCGGAAAAAGGCACAAAATCAAACAATTTTAATGACTTTTGTCAAACAATTCTAACTTATTTTCGTAAATAAATCTATGTCAGTTTTGCTGCTAAGAAAAGTATAAAAATGATTTAAGTTTGAGATATATTTTGAGCTTATTTTATCAAAATTTATTCGTTTTATTCTCCAAAGCTTTTAGTATGTGTTTTATATCTCAAAAGTAAAACATCTATTGAAATATGAATAGCTAAAAAATAGGAAATTTTATCACATCTGGGACCCACTAAATAAAGAATCATGAAAAAATTGACTCTGTGATTCGTGTATCAGAAGCGAAACTACTTTACGAAGCATGTGTGTTGCAAGAAAAATTTCTATTTGTACGAAATGAAAAAATCTTCCATTTGTTTCAAAATAAATGCATTTACTTTATTTTGAAATAAGAAATAGGAATACATGTGTCAATAATATATTGCAGCAAAGATTTTTTTTTTAAATTTCAAAATGTTACATTTTGGTTGAGTTGAGACATCTTTTATGTTTACTCTAAAAGCAAAATGTCATATTAAACTTAATATTGAGACTATTAAAAATGGTTTGCCTCACTTATATACATATTTTTAGAAACATTAATTTCAAAACGTTGTTTTTGTTTATTTAATGTTTTCTCTAAGCATAAGAGTTACATAAGAGCTACATTAAACTTAAAATTGAAATATATTAGGAATTATTCAGGTATTTATCTTAGTATTACTGATTCATGGTGAAATTCAAAATTTAAAACACGTTGCGTTCCGAATAATAAGTCTAGTTACCTCTCAAGTTATTTATTCTTCTAAATTAAAAAGCTTAGAAGAATTATTTTTCAGAGATCTTTATTATGAAGACAATAAAATTGAAATTGTTTTCAAGCATATGTACTTTCAGGAGAGAAAAAAATGTGCAACTGAAGACAGACTTGTTTATCGGAAAACAAATTTTCCAAGATCCAATTAGCTTGATAATGCTCCAATCTTTTATTTTTCTTTGACTTTTATCAAAACTGGTGCTTGTATCCACCTAGGATTCGATTTGTTAAACTATGGAATAGCAGCGTAGTACATTTTCCGATTAAAATAAGGTAAGAATCACCGGCACTCATGGGGACAGTATTTTTAACCGTAAAATCTATTTTTATTGCGGAATTTTACTGCCCAAAAGATTTGATGTGCCCTAATTTTTACAGTAACAAGCGATTTCGCCGTGAATATTATTTTATGTATAAAAATTACGACATTAAATTCTGCGATAAGGATTAATGCTATGGTAAAATTGGTATTATCGATGCTGCACTTGGGTAACGACACTTTTCACCGCAATTTGGTCCGGAATTTCTTACAGAGTAGTCTGTGGTGTATTGCTAATTAATATCAGACAATTTAAATTATTTTTACCTCTTCAACTAGCATTGCAATGTCAAAACTAATATCTTCCACATCATTTGTCTTTGCAGTCACGATTATTGTCCTCATTATTAATCAGTACATAGCCGGAATTCGTCACAAAGTCACCAGCCTGAGTTGAATATTGTAATAAATAGGCATAAAATGAATAAAAGATCTAATGTTTTAAATTATAACGAATATACGTTCATTATTCCAAAAATATAGAATGTTAATTTAATTAATATCTTCAATATGCACAACTAAGGAGGTTTACATAGCAGACACGAATGATACATATGAAATAACAATTTTTAGTAATACAAGTAAAAATATTCTCATAAATGGTAGTTGTTTTTCAAATCCTAGTACTGCCCCACGTAACCTCACCTATCGCTTTTTTGGTGGCATTCTTAACTCTATTTTAAGGTGATTAAAAAATTTCTAATGACCTTGGAAAGTAAGATTAACATCGCATTGATATCTCTAGTTTTTATTTTTATTTTTCATGCCTGATTATTTTAAAATCTTTGCAGAATGGTAGATTATCACACACTATTACAATAAAGACTTTTCAATCAATAATAAAAATAACTAATTTTAACAATTTCTTTTAAATGTTATTTAATTTTTCGAAATTAAAATACCATGTAAAATCATAAATCAAGTATCATAATTATTCTACTTGCAGCAAGGAAGATGTGAACACGTATTTGAAATTACAAAATAATTAAATAAATATGAGATTCAAACTTATGACTTTTTTTTAAATTGTTTATATCAAACTAAAACGCAACAAAAAGCAAAACTAAGCTATAAACTTCATGGTTAACATTTTCTTTCCAAGTATGTAAAGGATGCACACATAATGTAAACTTAGCTACAATAATTATCTGAAACACTTCTTAAATGATGATTAATGCACAAAATGTATTCTATTTTAATCTAGTGATCTTATAATTTCCCCAAATCTATAGATAAATACAGAAAAAGTGAAATTGGTTAAGAAATGATCTAAACTTTTGAATGCATGCCAGATTGATCAATTGAGACCATGTTTTCGATATTGGGATGACTTCTTATTCCAATATTTTTAATACTGACTCGTCAAAAAATGGCATTTTTATTCATAGAAAATATATTTCTTGTCTAAATTAGTAACTTGATATATCGCCTGAGCAAAGTAAATCGCAAACCGTTACAATCGCTTCAAGTACGTGTGAACTCGATAGCCATATCAAAAGTTGATAACTTTACTGTTTTTTTTTAAATTTATTTTGAGTATTGCACTTATTCTAATGATTAAATATGATATGTGTTGTTCTTTCGATAGTATTTTTTAGTTACTGATATTTCTGATGAAGAAATAGTACTAATGACATGCTAGATAACAAAAAAACCTATTTGTCGATTTTTCTGAAATTCATACAGAGTCCATTATGAGACCAGAGAGGAAAAAAAGATAACTGTTTGTAGCTAATAACAATCGTTTGAAAGAAGTAATTCTCTCGGCCTGTTATAACTTCTCCAAATCATTAGATTCAATTCATGAATAAAATAATATATTACATTGTATTAAGCTGATAAGATAGTATGACAAATAACGATAAAGAAAGATTTTGCAATATTTACAATGCATTTTCACTGATAAGAATAATATTCAATTCTTGCAAAATCAGAGTTCATTCACTTATGAAGTTAAAACTTATTTTTTGCTCGAAAAAGAAGATAGTTCAGTGATGAGAAAATTTAACGTAACAGATAAAGAGTATGTGATGACATTTTTACGAAGCTTACTTATGCAAAATCAATTCATAACTAAGTCAAAGAATTGGACTTCTCAGGTTCCGTCTAACTTAAATTGTTTGAAGAATGAAAGAGGTTATCGATTGAGGGTAAAAGTAATCGTGATATTTATTATGTTTCAAATGTAATTTATATATATATATATATATATATATATATATATATATATATATATATATATATATATATATATATATATATATATATATATATATATATATATATATATATATATATATATATATATATATATATATATATATATATATATATATATATATATATATATATATATATATATATATATATATATATACAAATTATTATGACCACCCCTTCAGTACGGCGCAATGTGCGTCGAACAGTCCGTTCAGAGACGTTCACAGTTGCTCCTTGATCCTGTTGCGCTGCACAACCCTGGCCAGTCTTCTCTCTGATCGAGCATTCAGTACCCTGTGACGACCACAAGTCTGACAATGAGACCCGGTTTTTTGCTTGATAGTCCATTCTTTGTACACATTAACAACTGCTGCTCTAGAACATTCCACAAGTGCTGCCGTTTTGCTGATACTCGTTCCGACACATCTCGCACCCACAATCATTCCACGTTGAAATTCAGTTAAATCACTTTTCTTTCCCATATCTGAGCAAGCAACACAGTATAACTGATGACTCACTTGTCCAGCATTCCCGTGATATAGTTATCTTGCCCTCTAGCGGCAGCGCTGTGACGGTCATAATAATGGTCATAATAATTTGGCCACTCAGTGTATATATATATATATATATTAAAAAAATATATATTAAAAAAAATATTGAAAAAAAATCCGGAAAAAAAGTAGAAATTTTTTTTTCAAAAATCCGGAAAATGAACGATATAATCTTTTCTTCAGCCCACACGATTATATCAGCAGAAAGATTAAAGATTATATCTTTAATTTTTTAGGACTTTATAAAAAATTTTTATCCTTTTTTTATTTTATTATTTTATTTATTTCCTTTTCCCCCAGTTGTTTGTTATTATTTTTATAATTTTTTTTATTTTTCCCCCTTTTTTCATATGTCTGTAATATTCCTTTGTTTTATCTTCATTTTGAACTTATGAGTTCTATTTACTTGCAGCTTATGCGCAATAAATGAAACTTGTTGTTTTTCTTAATTTCCCTCGTGTTTTTTTGTATTTTTTTATTTTGCTGTATATATATATATATATATATATATATATATATATATATATATATATATATATATATATATATATATATATGTGTGTGTGTGTGTGCACTATGTATTACATGGAAAGTATTTACCAAATTTTTTACAGTGTCCCAATGAAGTTCAAACTATTAAAATACGTTTCAACTAAAAGATAAAACTAAAAAATATTAAAATTTAACTAACATTTCTCGTTTACTATCAGATCAGAAACAGATTAAATATTTTAAAACAAAATTGATTAAATCATAAAAACTAATTAAACGAAGTATGTTTTTTTTAATTGGTTGAAATATTCAATTTAAAAAAGTACCTGCAGAGTATTCGAAATATCAACATTTCCTTGACATCATAAATAATCTAAACGAGTTTTTAAACACGGAATATGTAATTAAATTCACTATGACATACGATTCGCATTAATCGGATTAAAAGATAAATTTATATTCCTTAAAAAAAGTTTTAATTAACTTGCAGCGTAAAAAAAGAAACAAGCAGTATATTTAATGGGTGTTAATGGGAAACTAAGTTTAGAACATTTTTGAGCGAAAGTAAATAAGATAGCATTTTTTGTCTGCTAAAATTCACTGTTATTAAATTGTAGGAAACAAAAAACAATTAAGCGTAAAAAAGTTGAAAAAAATATATATGAATTCATTCAAAGTATCTCGTATATCTCGTATGAGAGTGTTAGTTTATATTTTTATCCAATAATATGTGCTTAATTCCATTGTGATAATCTGAGAACATTGATATATATCGAAATAAGATAGCATTTTTGGCTGCTGAAATTCACTGTTATTAAATTGTAGGAAACAAAAAACTATTAAGTGTAAAAAAGTTGATAAAAATATATATGAATTCATTCAAATTATCTCGTATATCTCGTATGAGAGTGCTAGTTTATATTTTTATCCAATGATTTGTGCTGAATTCCATTGTGATAATCTAAGAAACGTGCAATAGGAATTGACTGGCAACAATGAGTACAAAAATTTTTTAATGTACTGTTAGACAAGCATATTCTTTCTGTTGAGACACTGAAATAACAGCCAGTTAGATAATTAATGTAGGGACTATGAAAAATTGCTACGTATCAAAGCGTTTACATAAATCGTTTTTTATTGCGTTTATATAAAAAAGCTTTCATGGAGTATCTATAAAAATGCTTTTTTGAGTTTACAGGATTAATAAACATTATATCATTAGTTAAATGTTAAAGAAATTAAAGATAAGTCGGGTGAGGGAATTGATTGCTATGCTACGAAAGAAAGTCTGTTAAAAACTAACAAAATAGGTCAACATTTACCTTCTCTCTGCCTCTATAAAAACACTAACAAGCATGGTAATTTTTACCGAAACGCTTTTTTAGTGATTCTGGTAAAATGAAAAATAAAATAATTTTTTAGAACATAAATTTGGTAAGTTAGGTATAATTTGGTAATTTCATCATGATACTTTATAGCACGGTATAAATATATATATATATTTGATTATACTTACTTTTTTTTTCTACTAAATGTGTTGCAATAAAAACGATTAAAATGAAAATCGGAATTTCCGCAAAGCCATTGACATTTAAACTGAAGTCATTATAAAATGAGTGGAAACAGCTACCAAATGGACAGTTTAAATACTGCATATATTTTTTTATTTCTAGGATCATGCTTTTTGTTACCAGAAATGTCATTGCCATGCATTACGATAGTTTCATCAGAATTCTTTTCGCTGTGTATAAGTGCGTTAGAAAAAGACTCTCACTTAAAAAAAACTTCAAAAATGGACAACGTATTTCAAGATCTTTACTTTTTTCTTTCATTTAAAGATTTCTTACCTTTTCAATACAGCATAGAAACGTTATAAAAGATCCATTATAAAAGAGAGAGAGAGATAATTTAAAATTATTACCTTTAAAGCTGCACTTTCAAGTTATCCGAGAGAAACATAGATTTTTAAAACATAAATATATTTTACAAGAGAATGTCCGAAAAATATTACTATATTTGAGATTTAATTGTTTAAAAAAATGCTAGTAGAATAATGGGTTGGTACAGAAACAAGGATAAAATTTAAATAAAGAGGGGAATTTTAGAAACTACATTCTAACTTGGACAGTGACATCTTTATTCCTTGGACATGAATATATTGGAGAGTGTCAGTATGTTAAATGGCGCCATACACTTTATTTGTAAGTTGTTTATTTTTCTAAAAACATCTATCAAGTTGATAAATTTTTTAAAAGAATTCCTGAGAAATTAGTATTGCGTATTTGTGCAATTAAACCCTTATTTTTAGAACATAAATAGTTTTTATGAAAATCATTCTTTATAATTTTCTTGTATGTTTTATAACTGAGCTTTAACCCTAAAATGACCGGAGTGGTCATTTTGATCGCAAATCAATTTCGAGAGGCTCTAGGTCCTAAGATAATTATCCAAGCTAATTTGACTTTCGTGACTTATCCTAACTTTTTTGAAATCTTGAATGCATCAAAGTAAAATTTTATTAGAATATATAATGAACGTATAAAATGACGATTTACCTAAAATGACCATTTGCGATCAAAATTATCGCTATAGAGGTTCGAGTGTACTACTTGGGTTTAACATAAAGTTTCTCCTGCATTGCTTATTTTTATTTTATGTGCAACCAAGCTTGATTAGATCGACACTGTACAATTTTTTTCTCACAAAAAGCCCCCTGCTGTTCTGCATCACTTAGTAATTGTTTAAACAATTGTCAATTGTTTCTCACCAGATTGCTTTGAGGAATGAGCCCGCAAATGGCTTAAAAATAACTAATTTATCCAACCACCGAAAAAAAGTACATTTTTTTTGAAAAATCTGATTTGTATCTTATGGCACAGAAAACTAATAAAATTCAGTAAGTAGCTAGCTATTATCAATAAAAAGTGTGTGCGTTAAAATAGTATTCGTTTCACGAGAAAAAAAGATACTATGAAATTTGGATTAAATTTCTTGCCGGCAGTGGAACATTGTACTAAATATATTTTGAGAGCAGTTTGATACATGTCGAAAAGATAATGACGGAAGTAGCTTGGTGAACTTGCCGTTACGTTCCTTTGTAGGAACGAAATGTTCCGGAATCCGAATGATTCGAAAATCTCTCTCTACTATTATGGGAAAGGCTCAATTTAAAAAGCTGTTAAAATACGGCAGAATTATAGAGCTTGTCTCCCTCCTGACTTTTCTGAAAGTCTCAGTGTCTTTTCTGAAGAAAAAAAAAATAAACACAGTCAATTTTCTTTCCTCCAACACTAAACAAAAATGATCGTCTTGCCTAAAACTTATTTGTGGAAATTCCTAAGTAATTTTCATGACTAACTTTTGTTTCAAATCATATCTACAATGGTAGGTATATGCCTGGGTGTTATTACTGGCCTGGATCAACCAGAGTGCTGAATATCCGTATAAGTAGAAAATGCATAATTCAAAATAGATTTGCAATTGATATTACATGGATGATAATACAGTAGAACCTTGCTAAGTAAACATGTGATGCAATGACCACTCAATTGTATTGAACGCTTTACTGGTCCCATCCAAACTCTCATTTAGATAATGTTATTTTAAAAGCTTATAGTGAACAGCTGAGAAATTTTGAGTTCGGTTATAGTGATCTCTAATTTCATTTCTTTAATTTTTCAAAAAATTTTCAGTCCTCAAACTTTAAACTTGCAGGTGTACACACCCATTTAGAAATTTTACAGAGCATTAAGCTTGTATTTCTGCCTCCAAATACGACTTAGTGTTACAGCCTATGGCCCAGGGTATTATATCCCAGCCTGAAGTTTTACTATAGAATATAACTAGTGATGCGTGCATTAAGAAGTATGAAGAAAATAGCATGGGCACAAAATGCAACATCTCTCTTTCAGAAGCGATCGCTTTATTCGAATTTTTTCTTTTTAAATGGTGGACACTTGGGACATTGACCCATTGGCCACAAGAATGCCAGAATTGCTACTCTCTTTTCATTACCCAGTGGGCACCTGTGGCGAAGTCACGGCGATGGAGCAGCGTCACCCACGTCACACAACCACAAACCCGTTTATAGGGCGGGTCACATTCACACAATCACACACACACAAGGGAGAAAGGACATGGAGCACAGAGAGAGAGAAAGAAACATCCTTGCTCTGAGCGGGATTTGAATCTGCAACCATCGGCTCCGCAGTCAGGCACGCTAACCACTCGGCCACCTGGTCGGCTTATTGCAAAAGTCATGGAGGCAATTAACATTAACAACAATCTCTAAATGTTTCTGATAATCGTAGAATTTTGAAGAAAGATTCTAATATGGAGGACAAAGATGATGAAGACAATTTACCCATCGCTTTGTGGCAAGAAAAACAAGGAATGCACATTATCCTAAAGATGTTACGGAATAATTTGTATTTTGCGATGATTTGTCCCTGAAATTAAACAAAATAAGGTAGCTAAGTAAGACTTGTTAAAGGAAATTGAAATTTCAGCATCATCTATATCTAGGTAAAATGCGCAATAATTACTCTGACTACGTTTTTTTCAAAAAATGTTGATCAGTAAATCCTGAATTGTAGATAAGAAAATTGATGAGTTCTACTTAAAATCAAACTGTGTTCAATCAAAAATCACTAATTTCTTTCATAAATTTAAAATTAAAACAATTTTTTCTAACTTCAATTATTTCTTTTTTAAATGAGATTTTTCTCCTTTAAATTCGATTTATTATCTATTCAATATGATTGATATATTTTTTAGCAAATTATACAAAATCGCAATTCCTGTTTTCAATAATTCAACTATCATATGCTAAAAATTATTTATAAAAATATGTGGATATAGTGAACCATTTATCATATAGATATATTACTGTATTTACATATTACTGTGTAGATATATTACTGTGTCTGCAGTCTGTTTACTATAACAGGATTTGACTGTACATTAAATGTAAAGAAGATGAACAAAAAGAAGTCATGAATTAGATACTGAACTTTAGGAAGAAAATACAGGTGACTTTTACATTTAGGATGCGGAGAAAGCATAAAATTTTTAAGTACACTGGTGTGCAAAACTTAAGCAACAAGTAGTTTTTCGGCCACAGCTCCCCAACAAAGTATACGATAGCCATGAAATTGCAATATAATATGCACGTAATTCAGTAGAAAGGTCATTTGCATGCAAATTTAAGAAATAAAACGTCGTAGGTGATGCAAGTGTACGTAAACCTTGTGGGTCGGCGCGCGCAGGGCAAAGCTGTGATAAAAGGATGAAGAGCACCGTAGTTAAAGACATTAGCTGCAAGTGCAAGTGATTTGTTTTGTGAAACATGTCTTCAAGAAATCATTTAGACGACTTTACTCGAGGAAGAATGATTGGGAAGCTTGAGGAGGGGCGTAGTGTGACCAGTGTCACCGAAGAGTTCGGGATCAACAAAAGTGTTGTTTCTCGTGCTTGGAATGCCTTTAAAACTGCTGGTACAGCTGTTCGGAAGGTTGGTGGTGGCCGTCCAAGAAAAGCAACACCAAGAGATGACCGTTACATTGTCCTCCAGGCGAAAAGAAACCGTTTTCAGTCAGCGAGCGCCATATCTCAGCAACTGTGCACGGCCACAGGACGACAAGTATCAAGATTTACAGTGGCCAGACGCCTCCACAAAGGTTGCTTATTTGCTAGACGCCCTGAACGCTGCATACCTTTAAAAGTTAGCTATCGGCGGCACCGTTTAGAGTGGTGCAGAGAACACGAAACCTGGACACCTAAACAATGGATTCGCGTCCTCTTCACAGGTGAGAGTCGTTTTAGTGCTACAAGGGATTCTCAACATCAATTGATCTGGAGAGAGGTTGAAGCTCAATTTCATCCCAATAACATCGCGGAAAGAGATCGTTACGGTGGTCCTGGAGTTGTTGGCTGGGGTGGCATTATGTTGAACGGGCGGACCGAGCTTCAGATCTTCGACCGAGGTTCTGTAACTGGAGACCGCTACTGCAATTAGGTAATCCTACCCCATGTGCGTCTGTTCCGAGGGGCCATTGGACCAGACTTCATTTTTATGGATGACAATGCCCGGCCACACCGTACTGCTAATGTTTAAGAGCTACTGGAAAGTGAAGATATCACACGAATGGATTGGTCAACTTACTCTCCAGATCTAAATCGTATAGAGCATGTGTGGGATGCATTAGGGAGACGTCTTGCGACACGACAGTATCCTCCTGGTAACATCCATCAGCTGAAAAATGCGCTAAAGGAGGAATGGAGACGTTTACCCCAAGAAATCCTGGATAATCTGGTGCTTAGCATGGAGAGACGATGCCAAGCAACAATTACAGTAAGGGGTGGGCATATCCCATACTAGGGAACATCTGCCAGTTGTACTTATGCTTCTTCAGGCAATCATGTGTAACGCCACTATATGTCAAATAAAGCCTTTTTTTGTTCCATACCCTACTTTAAGCTTTATATTCCTTTCTGAGCCATTATTCTTTTACCTTCGTTTAAGTACAAAATAATGCACATCATATTCAAATTCCATGTCAATCGGATGATTTCTTGTAGAGTTATGACAAAAAACGCACTTGTTGCTTAAGTTTTGCACACCAGTGTAATATCACTGTATGAATGACAATGAAAACAACCTTTTAATTTTATGAATAAAAAACGTTATGTGTAATTTAGACGATTTTAAAATTTATATTTTTAATAAAGAATCAGTCTGGAAGATTTTCTTACGATATCCAATGATATTATTTTAAAGAAAATTATTTCGGCTGCATAAAACACTTTTAACAATTTGGTTTTTAATACTTATTCAAGCAGTTTTATATGTCATTATTAAATAACTTATAATTAAGAATCATGTAAAATAGTTTTTGAGTAATTTGTTTTCAAAGAATTCGACAGAGGGAAAAAATGTATGATCAAAACTACCTGAATACGGTAAAATTTCTTACGCATTTCTGGTCTATGGGAACACCAAAAGACTCGGCAGTTTTGGTAGCACATTGGTAATAATTGTTTTAAAATTAGCAATAACATATCGTTGTATAGTATACGATAAATCTTGGTTAATGTTGCAAAGTTTTGTAATTATACATGATACCTTAGATCATGGCATAAAAACCATTTATTCAGTTAAATTGACTATTCTGTTTTGCATATTTCATTAAATAGGTGGTAATCGGAGATATTGTTTTAAAAATCAGAATTTCCGTTAAATCTTTGCCATATGAAAGGAAAATTTACCAAATGAATGTTTTAAATACCATATATTTTGGTTTCATTAACCTAAATTATGGGGCTTTTTAACCAGAAATGTCATTACCATACAGTACGGTAATTTTACCGGAGTTTCTTTCTCTGTATGAATTCTTTCTTTTTTTATTTTGTATACTCTTTAATGTAATATTTATCATTTTGAAGCAATAAATAAAATCTAACTTATTTATTCAGTGCAATACCATGCAGTTCAATCTATCCTACTTATTGTAGAACATATGTAATAATTATGTATATGTGTTACGTATATAGATGTATAATAATTAAAATTAATATTCAAATTGTTACTCTTAAATCGTGAACCAACTAAATAAATTGACGCGTTTAAAATGGTAAAATGTTTCATTTATCATATTCTTAACTTCACAACAACTGTATATTTTCTTCTCTCTATTTTGATAAATTACTTCAAAACTAAACTATAAATATGTTTCTTAAGTTTAGCACTTATGCGTAAAATTCCGACAGAAGAAATATTTTGAGCACTTCAATACCAATTAAAATATTTTTCATAAGATATCAATTTTAGAAAGATTTAAAATTTGTTTCCCAAGTACATGCTTGGATACATTCCGTGGTTTCTTATTTCAAATTAAATTTCTTGAAAATTTTTCTTCACTTTCTACTTTTTACTTTCTGTTAGCTATGAAATATTACCAGCTATTAAGTGTTCATTCCGGAAAGAAATGCAAACTTGTATATTATAAATTCGTCGTTGCAAGAAATTTTTCATTATATTATAAATTTTCAGTTCAAATTATTTTATTTTAAGGAAATCGAAATATTCCAAACATTTATTCCCGTTTATTCATGTTTTAAATGAATATACTCACAAAAGAATAACATCCACACTGCAAACAATTTGGATCAAATTATGGTAAAAAGTACCGGTACTCAAGGTGCCAGTGTTTTTTACCGCAAAATACAGAACATGTTACGTAGTAAAAAGCTGAAGTTCGTAATTTTTACTGTAATAATTACGGTTAAAATCACTAAATTACTGTGTTTAACTAAATATTAGCGTAAAAGTTACGGTTTAATTTTTAACGGTATAATCGGATTTTACGGATGATGCACCCCAAGTGCCGGTACATTATACTATAATTTAATCTGGAATTTTGTGCTGTCTCCTCATATGTAGCTTTTTTTAAATTAAATAATTTTAATGTACTTATTTTTAAGCCATTACTGTACCGTTTTATCTTCCAAAATGTTTCAGATTCATGTCCAAATACTGCTATCTGCTTTTAATAATTACAGTGTTGATGTAAAATATCATCATCGTTAGATGATTCTTGTAGACTGTAGAAAAATTTCGAGGTTTTCTTTTACAAGTTAACTTAATTTTGGGTGGTTTTACTCAAAAAATTGGCTATGAAAATCAAAACCCAGTTACATAGTTACTGAGATAGAAACTGGTAGCTGCAAATCTCGTATGGATCGAATGTTTTGCACCGGCTATGAAATAAAATATACTGCACTTTAATAATACACCTGAACAAATTCTCAATTAGAAATCAAGTTAATTTAATAAAAATATTTTAACCCCCTTAACTCTTGTATTTATCAGATGTTTTACGCAGGCTCAAAAATATACTACACTTTAATGATACGCATGAATACATTCTCGCTGATAAATCAATTTAATTTCATAAAAATATTTTAATCATGTACATCACCGTAACTGTAAATTCCGTATTGATCGGATACTGTGCACTTTAATAATAGACCTGAATACACACTCAGAATTTAATAAAAATATTTTAATGCGAAAAAATATTTTAATGTGAGAAAAGCTTATTCATAGATAAAAAAATAATGCTATCTACTTCTGACAAAAAATGCTCTTTTGAAAAAAGGAATCAGCATTGTAGAAATGAGATCGTGTCTTGATACAATTTCCGGAATATACATGTCAGTTACAAAAAAAAAAAAAAAAAAAAAAAAAAAAAACTGGGAATTCTTTAGCGGAACAATGTGATAAAAAGAAGGAAAAAAAAGAAACACTGATTTTGACATATTGATGGATAGCGGAAGTATATGGTGTACTTGATTGATGGTGATTTTTTTCTCCCTTCAAAGTTGTATATCAGCTGGTAGATTGATTCAAAAGTGGTTTAAGCTTAAGAGATACAGCACAGATATCTATTGCTACAAGTGCGGGCATGAATAAATTACTACAAACAAAAATATTTTTTCCAAATTTATGCATGAATGTATAAATTTAAAATATAATATTCAGTAAATAAAATTAACATTTCCTTCCAATGCATAACTTATTAAATGCACAAATAGCTAACAAACATGTTTTATTATTTACCAAACAAAACAATTTATGTACACATTTGAACTCCTTTGCTTTGTATAAACGGCATATAATTTTAATTCATTTCAGAATTTGATAATATTTTATCCCATTAGATGTACATACTTTATTTCTACGAAGTAAAAATGACTATAATAATAATAAAATTAAATTTGCTTGTGTATCACTCCTATTACTCCAGAACTGTTTATGTTTGGATTCGGAGACTAGGGAAGAGGATGCTAATAGCCCGTCATTCCATAAATTATTCGAAAATTAGAATTACTTTGTTCGAGAATAATTAATAACACTATTTTTATTATAACCAGATAATATTTTTCTTTATTAAATCGTACTCACTGTACATTTTTCTATGCATCAACGAAATTTCAAGTTTCTAAGTTTAAAGATATTCCGTAATAAAGAAATATGTTACGTAAACTTAAACTAACAAAACAACGGCAGTAATACTGCTCTGAGTCTTCATTTGGGTGTTTTGGGTGGGAGAACATAAAGGGATAATATCGGTGATGTTTTCAAGCCCGCATCTATCTACATTTAAAAGGAAAGAGTCATTTGGTAGAAGCAATACTTGAAAAAATACTTCCCTCGCAAAGTATTGAAATTTGATTTAAATTTCTCATTCCTCGGCTTTGATGGGTTTCTCGTTCATTGAAACTTGCCGGTCATCCGGCATTAACGCAACTCAGTCGCGTTTGAGTTACATCAGGTTGGACCTCAGATGTGGTGAACTTACTTGAAGCTTACTGCGAGTGCTTTAAAATTGAACAGAAATCCTCGTGATATCGGTGTGCCACTCTTCGCTGGTCTTTGCTGTCACGAGCTTTTTGGTGAAAAGTTTATCTATTTTTTTAACTGTGTAGATGTGTCGATCGTCAAAATATAACGATAGACCGAAGAAATAAGACGACTGTAAAATTATCGAAAAAATACTATAAAATCAGTACACAACACAAATTTTAAAGGAAGTCATAGTCAAGATATAAAGCCATTATTAAAGTTACCATTTATACCATTATTAAAGTTAGATTATTCTTTTATTTGGCTTGTGAATATGCATTTTTGAAATGCAATGAAATTAATAACACTAAAATACTCATGAAATATCTCTTTTTATAAAAACTCATAATAACTTCAGGGTCAACGTTATTATGAAGGATTATTTCAAAATCAAATTAAGGAGAAAAATGAAATATGCAAATGTGACATAAGAAGCAGCAAATTCTGCTTGGTTTAAAAAAATGCCTTCATTAAGTATTCAGCAATCATATTTCAAAGCCATGAAAACGTCTTTTTTATGTCTCATAAAAAAAGTTGATGAAGTATTTGTATAAATATAAAAATAAAAATAAATTTAATCTTTGTTTACTTTAGTTCAGTATTCAAAAAATATATTACCACGAAACAAATTATGTTAATGATTCATACCATCATATTTTGGAATATAATTAATAAATTATAAATTAATAAATCAAAAATTAAAATTTTACGAGTAAGCTGGAATGCAATAATTTAAGACACTTCTTTTTACAATTTTAAATGAAAAACTGTTTTGAAAATGTTTAAAAAATTATCTCTTTCAAAAAAAAAGATTTAAAGCATTACTCTTTTGCTTGGGCATGAATATGTTTTATTGTAAATGTAAATGCAAAATTGCAGCATTAAATTTGCATTTACTCATTGCTTAATATTTGCCATTTATATGATAAGTGTTTAACGTTTTGCAATTCGGCCAATCTTGTTAATTTCTAGAAAGGAATTGTATATTTTTTGATAAACTAACAAAAATAAATATTGAATTTGTTTAATCAAAGTAAGTAAAAAAATACTTAGAAAAACGGCTTTTAATTTCGGCTAAACAACATTATCCACACGCCTAAAATAGGAAAAAAATTACTACCATCCTCGATTTTTAAGCAAAAGGCCAGGGTAATCTTCCTCAATTATGGTCAAGGATAATGAACTGATTTTCAGGCACTCTTTTACTTCCTGGAAAAGTTAAAACATGATAAAAAATATTTGTTTTGTAACCACTAAAACATATAAAAAGAGCTATCATTCACCATGCTTTGCCATAGATGAAAAAGTTTACCAATAGTCAAATATGATTTGCATTTTAAACCTGCAATACTTGATATCTGAAATGCTGTGCTGTGTCCCAAGCTTGCAAATATTTTACGTTCTATTCATTTATGTAAGTAATTTCTAGAGTTTCTTGTTTTCTGTATACATTGAGAAAGATGAGCTCATTGCTAATCTACAAACATACATTTATATTTATTTTTGATAGTCCATAAATTAAACGCATACCATTTGTACGCATTTGTACGTCAATTTCTCCGCATACCATTTGAAATTAGTGCATATATAATCACCAGCTTGTTGTTTTATTTTTTTCATATTAAGAAAATACCTCTAACTATACAGATCTTTCCCTCTAAATCACGATATTAATTGTTCTATTATATGCAAATATTTTGCTTTCCATTGATTTATATGAGTAATTACGCGAGTTACTTATTTTCTGTATAAAGTAAATAATACGAGCTCATTGCTGACTTACAAACATACATTTATACTTTTTGTTAGTTCATAAATTAAATTTCTTTATACGCATACTATTCGGAAACAATGCACATACAACCACCTACATTTTGTTGTTTATTTTTTTATATTCTTAATAAAATACCACTAACTATACCAATCTTTTCTTATAAATTACCAATTGCTCTAGTAATCGCAGTCAGAAATAATTTTCAATGAAATATTTTATCTTGAATACCCACTTAATTGTGAATCTTTAAATTGGACTCAAACATAAATCAAGAATTTCTTGTAAATGATTATTGATTTTAGACTGGAATTAAATAAGGAATCAATGGAACAAAATAAATTTATTGCAATATTAACAAACATCAGACAAGAAAAATGAAAAAAAGCGGGTAATCATTTTTCATCGTGAATGGTTATGATAGCATTTATTTGTAATCTTAGAATGAAAGAAACCTTAGCTATTGTCTGTGCCAAAGTCAGCTTAATTGGTCTTCCTAATTGAACACGAGAAAGTACTTCACTTTAGTCTCTTTGTTTCCTCAGGAATAGCCTTAGGATACAATCGTCCATTCCATTAGTCTGCAAATATAAACTTCAATTCATCAGTCTGATCATAAAGAAATAAATTATTTCGATACATATAAAAGATCAAGAGATATACGTGAAATGATTTCAACACGGGTGTTTATTTCAAATGTTATTTTTAAAACTACAAATTATAATTGGGATCAAGGAATGGGAATTATGAGATTTAATCTATTTCCGTTTTGGAAAATAAAGTTGAAAAGAAGAACCAAAATTGTCCACCGTAATTATATATATTTAATAAATTCCTTGGATATGGTTTCTGGGCATATTTTGAGTTTATGAAAACGCAATTTATTCGGTTTTAATTCGGTTATTTTTTCATATTGTGTCTCATACTGTAATGGTTAAGGGTACCACTAGAATGGAAAGTGTAATTTTGTTTTTTGAAAGTATAAAAATTTGATAAGGTATCCATGTATATTTATGTCAATTAATACCTATTTTTTCAATGAAATCACTTAGCGAAAACCATTGTATAACTTTTATTTATTTATTATTTTTTGGTGCAATAAGAAAAATTTTAGACTGAAGTGTAGAATCGTTATTAGCAAACGTAATTACATTTGATGAAATCTCTATCACAAAGTTTCTGGTTTCACAATGTTATTCGAATCACGATATTAACCGGACATCGAGAAAAATGAGTTAAAAAAAGTTTTATTTTTACTAAGTATAAGTTTTATTTTTACTAATAACTTTATTTTTACTAAGAGGAATATTCTTTTATCATCACTTTATCATTAATAATTTTAAGCTATATTTTATCTCCGAAGGTTGAATTCACATTACTGGCGTTAATTAAGTGGAAAATTTGGTTGTTATGCATAAACATAAGCAGAAAAAAAATAAATAAGCCAAATTATGGTTTTCGTTAAAAAGGGAAAATAAAAAGAGCTGCTATAAACGTTAAAAATATCAGCGAAACATAATTCTTCGTTAACAATTGCAATTATTTTATTTTGGTTTGTCCAACGCGTTGGGAGATACTAATGCTTTTTTTAAAAAAAAAAGCATGGCCTTCTCAAAAAAAAAAAATTAAGATAACTTTATTAGAAAAATTTTATTTATACACATTTTTAAGTAAATTGACATTTCTCTTCATTAGTATTTTACTTAAAATAAATTTATAAAGACAATCAAAATATCTAATTATGGATTATTGGTTGAGTCTAAATATAAGAATCGAAAAGTATTACTGGTGAAAGAAAATTATAACTCTCGAAACACTTTACCCTTTTTTCAGACACCTAGGATTCCGAGAAAAAGTATTTGAGAACCTCTGCTCTATTCAGCCTATCGACTGATAAACCTTTCGATTTTTTTTTCAGTCGACTTCTCTTTCTGATATTTTTTTTTAAAAATTAGCTGTGTTTCAAACTGAGAAAATATTTTGTCTACGGACAAATTTCTTATCACTCTCTGTCAAAGCTGCATTAAAAACCAAAAAACGCCCTGTTAATACGTAAATTGATTATTGTTCACGATCGGACTTCTTTGCTGATCATTCTTTTTTTTTGTTAAACAGCTAGCTTGACGAAAATATTTTACCAATATTATATTTTTTGTTTGCTAGGTCTATATTAAAATATTTTTTTTTACTATTAAATGGATTATTGGTTGGATTATTGGTTGAGTCTAAATATAAGAATCGAAAAGTATTACTGGTGGAAGAAAATTATAACTCTCGAAACACTTTACCCCTTTTACACACACCTAGGATTCGGAGTAATATCATTTGAGAACCTCTGCTCTATTCTGCATTTCGACAGATAAACTTTTTGATTTCTTTTTTAGTCGACTTTTCTTTGTGATATTTTTATTAAAAAAATTAGCAGTATTGCCGATTGAGAAAATATTTTGCCTACGGACAAATTTCTCATCACTCTCTGTCAAAGCTGCATTAAAAACCTAAAACCTCCCTGTTAATAGGTAAATTGATTATTGTTCACGGTCGAACTTCTTTGCTGATCATTTGTTTTTTTTGTTAAACAGCTAGCTTGACTATTGACGAAAACATTTTTCCAATATTATTGTTTTGTTTACTAGTTCGATATTATAATATTTTTTAACTATGAAAAAAATATGGGCCATACCCTTTTATTTTACTTTCAAATTTTATTTGATTGATGCGCATATGAAAAATTCTTTTAAAAAGTTTGATTTTGTGTTTTTACAAATTTGATTTTTGTGAAAGAATCGTTTTTTTGTCCCCATAGCTAAGAACTGTATTTCTTTTCCCTCTTATTAATTTTCAATTTATTGAAAATACAAAATATTTTTAAACCAAAATAAATTTTTTTGCATCGTTCACTGTTTATTTATCGATGCATTATTCTAACTGATGCATTATTAAGGTTCGAAGATTTTACGTGATTACAAAAACACTCGAAAGATTAATAAGGAATGAAAAAGAGATTTCAGAGATCTCAATGGTTTAAAAAAGAAGTTTAGGAAGTTTTACGTAAATGGACCACTAGTTGGGAACAAAGAGACTTTGAATTGGAGTAACTTTGCATATTCCTCCCCCTACCAAAAAAAACTACCTTTCGCTATACCCCTGTTCTCTATAACCCAACTTTTAAATTAATTAATTTTTATTAACAAGAACTTCTTCAGAATTAAAATAGACAAGTATAAGAAAAAAACTCTTCAAATACTTAGTTATATTTAATAGTGATTTTATAATGCCTTATTTCTTTTCTGATCCTTACTGTGCACTTTTCACACTTCAATGAACATGTTTTTTCTTGTACTCTTGTTGCACGTTAACTTAATAAATATTAAGAGATTAGAGTTGGTGAATAAAGAGATTAGATTTAAACCAGTAAGAAAATCATTTGCATATTTGAAACTCCAGCAGGCGAAACATTTGGTAAAAAATAACCACAAGTAAATGTAATCCCCATAAATATTTATAACCAGATAATATTAATTAGAATATTAGAATAACTAATGGTGAGGTGGATTAACTTGTTAATCCACCTCAAGTCATTATTACAAGTTTTATTTTCAATTAAATACAAATATATTAATCTTATACCATGAATGATAATGCCGGAATTTATTAGTAATAGTTTCTTAGAAACTTTGACTTAATAGTTTATAATATATATATATAAAAAAAATGAAAAAAAATGAAATCCTTGTTTGTTCTTAAATACGAGAAAAAATTTAATTTAATTTACTTCATTTTTTACTAAAAAAATATTGTTATGACACGTTAATATTTATGCTAAAAAACTTAAATTAAGAACTAAACCTAACTAAATTTAAGTAATTTGTAATTTGAATTTGATTTTAAATTTTAAAATTAATTTACATAATTAAATTTATTACTTTGATTTTTATACTTGCTATTAAATAATATTCATAATTGTAAAGAATTTTGTTAATGTTTTTACAAGCTTATTTATGCCTTTTGCCAAAGCGTAATTGATAAAATATTAATTTTGCGAAAAATAAATACTTATGTAATTTGTAAAATGAATGTGCTCTGCTCAAAAAAATAAGTGAAACATATTGAATAACTTTTGACCTAATGATTGAATTTTCATGTCTTAAGACTAAATCTTAATTATTCGTTGGTGTTAACCCCAAATATGAATATTCATTAGTGCAGAATATATTTTTAGTTAATCAATCAGACACAAAAACAGATTTTTAAAATTTGATTTCTTAAGAACTTTTTGACCGATTTCGCACAAAATTCATTTTTTACCATGTAAAATTACATTTCTTGAAATATTGTAAAAAATTGTATACTCAAACAATTAAAAATGTTTTTGACAACTAAACTGTTTCAACTTTCACGAAATAAAATAATATATATTTGTTAAAAGTTATTTTTTGCGTCGAATTGTCTTTAGATAAACGAATTTTAAAATTGCTTACACAAATTCTACAATTCACTTTAAAAGTTCTTGAGATACGGCTAAAAACGCAAAAATTGAAATTAACAGATTAACATTGAATGGTCCAAACTTTGTCTTCTGACCAAAGTATTGGGACCAAATTTCCCAGATTGCAGCTACCTCCCATACTTTGAGTTTACAAAATGATTAACTGTCGGAAAATTGCATGCTTTTTTTGCTTGACTTCGTAATTTTAAATATCGTCTACACCAATTAATTATCATATTTTAGGTCATCCCCTCAAACCATTAATATTATATAACCAATTATAGTTTGATTAAAATATAAGCAGTTAAAATAACATAGAAAAGCTATCTCGGACGTGACGAGAAAAAATGGGTCTTTCTCAGCATCAGCTAAATGAATTATTATTATGTTTTAGATTAAAACATATTTTGTAGCATTATACCAAAGGCCAACGTGAAAAATTTTTAAATGTAGAAAGAAAATTAAAATCCAAATGGATATAGCAGAAAAATAGAGACTATATTAAATGTCCTCAAGAAAAAACAATACATCATATAGTAGTAAAACAAGAACATATATATATATAAGTTCAAAATAAAGATAAAACAAAGGAAATTATAGACATATGAAAAAGGGGGGAGAGAAGTAATAATGAAAAAAATAACAAACAACTGATAAAAAAAAAGATTTTTTTTTTTAAGAAACTGGAAAATAAAAGATATAATCTTTTCATCAGCCCACACGATTATATCCGCAAAAAAGAGTGCTTATTGTTCTTCTAAACTTTCGTGTTTTCTTGTATTTATTTATTTTGCTGTATATATATATATATATATATATATATATATATATATATATATATATATATATATATATATATATATATATGTGTGTGTGTGTGTGTGTGTGTGTGTGTGTGTGTCTGTGTGTGTGTGTTGGCAAGGGCCGGCAAACGAGGACACACATAGGCAATTTCACCGTCGAACGAGGACCTCGTGCCAACCGAGGACGTCCTCGGTTAGAAAATGGTATTTTCGTACTCAGGGGGTCATGAAATAGTCCCAGAAAAATTTTTAGCAAAATCTAATTTTGTCCTCGATTGGCAGCATTTATCAAAGTTGTGTATAAAGAGCCGAGTCGAAGTGTGTATGCGTGCAAAAACGACGTCCTCGGTTGGTCGATAAAACCACACGTTCAGCGGGGGTCCTCGTTTGCACTTAAAAACCGCCTACTCGGAAACACACACCCCGGTCTTTTTCGTATTTAACGAATAAGCATGAAACAAATAAAGGAAATGCTTAAAACATATTTACGTACGATGTTAACTGATTTCATTTCATTTTTATCAGATAAATGTAGATGAAAGTTCATCAGTTAATGTATAGGAATAAATAATCGTTTCTATTTGAAATATTATCACATCCATATTAACTAGTAACTTTTCCTTAGTAACTTTTTTGGTATGTAAGAAATGCATAGAAACGTTTTCACGCAATTTTACGAGAAATTAATGATTTTCTTTACTTTTATTTCTCTGAAAGTGTTTGTATGTTTATAGCGAAGAACATGTTAATGAAAAATAATACCGTTAGCTAGTCATTATTAATTAAAATGCAGTCATTTAATGTTAAATTGTTATCTTAAAAAGCTCTCCTTTTTTAAATTATTTTTTTCTGTTAAATTCAGATGATTTTAACATGAATTACCTTTCAAAATAACAGCTTTTTAAAAATTCGCCTTAATTTTAATGTTTACACCAGTTTCGAAGAAAACCATTTTCTTAATTTTCTTGTATGATAAGACTTCTAATAATAAATTGTAATCGAATTATTTTTATTTTGTTGATAAAATAATCTAGTGATTACATTAGAAGCTTTTAAAAATTTATATCTGACATTTTCTTAGGACTAAAATATTATTTAAGTCTCTATTATCAATTAGAACTTATTAGAACTATACGTTCGAAAAAAAATAAAATTGAACATATTTTGTAATTAAATTTAATATTCGAAATAAATTGTTCTAAATATAAAAAAAACGATTAAGCTTTTTGCTTTTTAAATGGATTCTTATTGAGATTAAGCTGGAAATCAGTTTTAGATATTTTCTTCAAACTAGAACTTTATTATTTTAAAGAACTTAGCGAAAAACTTTCGTACACACAGCTTACAATACATACAGCCAAGCGAGGACCTACAATACACACAGCCAATCGTGGACCTACAATACACACAGCTAATCGAGGACCTACAATACACACAGCTAATCGAGGACCTACAATACACACAGCTAATCGAGGACCTACAATACACACAGCTAATCGAGGACCTACAATACACACAGCTAATCGAGGACCTACAATACACACAGCCAATCGTGGACCTACAATACACACAGCTAATCGAGGACCTACAATACACACAGCCAATCGCGGACCTTAATTACTCGCGGCTAATTGAGCTTTTTTAAGGGATAATGAGGAGTGTCTAATTTTATTAAGATTAGTGACTAATCATCCATATGATATTGACTTATACTTAGCGAAAAACTTTCGTACACACAGCTTACAATACATACAGCCAAGCGAGGACCTACAATACACACAGCCAATCGTGGACCTACAATACACACAGCTAATCGAGGACCTACAATACACACAGCTAATCGAGGACCTACAATACACACAGCCAATCGTGGACCTACAATACACACAGCTAATCGAGGACCTACAATACACACAGCCAATCGCGGACCTTAATTACTCGCGGCTAATTGAGCTTTTTTAAGGGATAATGAGGAGTGTCTAATTTTATTAAGATTAGTGACTAATCATCCATATGATATTGACTTATACTTTAAGGCTTTGTTAGTGATATTTTTTCCATCAGATTAATTTTAAAATTGCAAACTAACTGAAAATGCTCTAATATTAACTAATGCTCGGCATAAAAATTTTTATCTTTAGGTCATTCAGAGTGTTTTGTAAATACCACCTTTAAAAACTATTTATTTAATATTTGTCGAAATTGAAGACAAAAAATATGTTTATATGAGGTCAAAAGTTATATTAACGCAAGGTAAAAATAAAAATACAGAAATACAGTCAAAATATAACATATCACAGTACAGTGAAGCAAATGAAACAGAGAACAAGGCATTTTTGATTGGGGAATAAAACAGAAAACAGTTGAAAAACGATGGTTAAAAACATTTAAACCTCAATAAAACTTTTTTTTTTTTGCTTATTGGACATTCACACTCCTCTATATTATAGTTAGTTAGATTTCGATAGACTTTCTGTTTTTAATCACTTAAATACTAATTTACAAACCCCAATTACTTGGTTTTCATTTTTAATAAAGATTTTAAATTTACATATAAATTGCGGTTTTTACCGAACACCCTGTACTCTTATAGGTCAAAGCTTAAGAATGAATATTACAGAAACATTATGGAATTAAATTGCCAGAAAATATGCAGCAATCAATTGCAAATTCTTTATTTGAAAAAAAAAGTGTTTAAATTTGGCAAAAGACGAATCAACAGTTAACCAAAAAGATTTTATTTGTGAACAAAAACAATATTTTTTGCATGAAATTTATTTATTTCTATAACATCAAAAGATATTAGTCTTACAGTTTCTTACTGTTATCTGCGCATACTTATTGACCACAAAAATTCTATCTTGGTGTTTTTAACGAAAAAACATCTGAAAAAAGTTCGCCGTCGTCAAGAGGAATTAATAAAAATCATGATCCTACTTTTTTCTTATCTCGTTTGAAGGTATCTTTATTCGGTTCTATTTTGATTACAGAGGTATTTAATATAAATTTATTGAAGATATTTCCAACTTTTTGAACTCTCACAAGCAGTCAAAAATATAAAATCAAAGACATAAAGTCCAAAAAATAAAAGCTGAAGGTGGTGTCCCTTTATTATAATTTCTCATGATGTTATCTAATTACGCTACATTTTTTGATAAGCATGTTATCGGTTTACAATCAATAAACGATAATTAAGTTATATTTGCTTATAAATATTTAAGTATAACTACTTCCTATTAACTAGAATAATAAATAGTTGAAAAACATGCAAAATAGTTGAGCAATATTAGAGAGTTATTTTTCGCACTATTTCTACACTTTTTCTTCAGCGAAAAATATTTAAAATATTTTTATAGTAGCAACAAATTAAGTAGATAAATTGGAGTAAATAATCAAACAAATTTTTACATTTAAATTCCTAAAAAAATAAAATTAGAAATTGTTACATAAATAAAATTAATGTGGGAATTTCATTTATAGAGGATTTAAAAAAGAAATTCGGGATACTTTCATAATTATTTTTTTAATTTGATGCGGTAGCATAGCAAAAATGAATGCGTAGAAGTAATAGGGGTTGATGAGAGAATCGATCAGATCGAACAGATTTTATATATATATATATATCTGTTGGTTGGACGGTATTTCTATGAAGGTTACATAACTTAAATTAGGAATAATATTCTTAATTTTTTTTTTTTAACAGTCGATGAACAGCCAACCCAATGTAGGGTATACGTCTACCATCTCCATATCCTTCCAATTTTTAAACCAAACCAGAAGACTAAGGAACTCATGGATCAAGTTTTGTGAGAAATTTTACTTCGTGAAGGGTTTTTTGAAGTAACTAGACCGCTTTTGCGTTAGATGATGAGGAAAACCACGAAAACCTCTCGCAGTTGGACTAACTGCAAGGGGACTTTAACCCATAATCCGTCTACCACTGAGAATATTAACTCAGCTCTGAGGTCGGTGCGAGCCGGGTGCAAAATTGAAATCTACCAGGCATTGCCGGCATTCGAACCTGGTTCACCTCATTGGGTGGCAATCGTTCTATCCCCTGACCCCAACTGCTCTCCTAATTTTATTATCCTTTTGCTACCACTTAGTAAAATTTTTCTCAATTATCATTTTTAAAGAGCCATGAATGCATCTGCTATGCTAATCTGGTCTACGCCCTTAGAAAGCTAAAAACTGGTTCTAAAATTTCAAAATTAGTGCATGAAATTAAATATTCTTACTAATCAAATAGAGCAAAATTAGATAGAACAAAAATACTTAGCAAAGGTTCTCTAATTATTTTTTGTAAATAATTGGAAAGATAAAGATGTGAGTTTTCGAATGCTCGTTTAAAAAGATTGCTACCGGTTTTTAATTTTCTGAAGAACCTGGTCACCTTACGCAAAGCCGCAGTGCAGTGGTCCACATACCTCTGCAAAAAATGTGGTTTATGTAGATAATATATGAATAATTTCTTTCCTAAGACATAATTTAAGTTTCAAAATTAACATAAATGCTTGAATTTCATAATTTCATAGAATGAGACAAAGATATATTTATATATTTATATTATTATGACACAGATGATAACGCTTTACTTCTTCTTTACGAAATATATTTGTGCAATTATGCTGCAAATAACATAATGTAAAATTACAAGGGGCGAGAGAAAAAATTTTCAGTATTTATGTTCTATTTTTCTTTCATAATTCAGCATTAACCAAAAACAACTTTGCAGTGTAAGACAATTGAAATCAGCAATGGTCACCGTATAATATGAATGGCTTCCCATTTTTTCATCAGAAACTTTCCATCTCGAATTTACTGAACATAAAATAAAATAAAAATTTAATTCAAATTCCATAAGTCCAATTCTATAATTCCAAAATAACTGAGTGATCTTTTATATCCCTGAATGATCTATTGAACATTTAGTTTTATCTAATACATAATAAGTGAGAGCATGAAACCAATATATTTTAGTTGCAAATATTTTGTGTTTCAAAAAAATATTGCTTGTTAACAAAAAATTACTATACATGAGATTTTCTGCCTACGCATGATATACTTATCTTTTTCTTTAAATTTTATCGATCGTTTTAAGATTTTTAGTTGATGAGCTTATCTCTTCATTAAAAACTATCAATTTTATAAAAGAATATTCTTATGCTAGATGTCAAACGCGTTTTTCTAAGAACTAACTTTTTAAAGTTTACAAGCACACTTCATTCTTTTGGATTATTTTACTGCTTATGCACATTGTTTACATAATTAAAAATCTTGGGTTTTAATTTTACAATCGAATAGTATTTCTTACTTATCTGCCATGCGCTACAATGGTAGTTATTTAAATAATATATTTGATCGTTTTACTTGATTTTAACTGCTTCAGGAGTTGTATAATAGTGTTTAAATTCTGCCTTATTACATTATACAGCAGTTAAAAATGTTAAAATATTTCTTAAATAATAATTTAAGAAATATCTATGATGAAAATATGGCTCCTAATTGCCTGTGTTTAAATCTAGATAAAAAAAAATTTCATTCTTCAGATGTTATGTTTTCATTAAATATCATGGAAATAATAATATATATAAATTATTTTTATTAGCTGAGCATTTTTCTGAAGAAAAATGTTTACAATCCTCCTTGAAAGGAGGGGGGGAAGAACGGGGTTGTGATTGTTTACAGTGAGAGACTAAACCATTCTATGCCTGGAAGCTAAAAGGGGAGCCGAATGATTAAACTGGTTCTTCACTGTGCACATACTCCTTTTGCACAAATGACTTTAAAGAGCTTCTTTTTTAAATCCAAGAATTCCAAAATTTTATCGGAATTGGTATTACACACAAAGTGAATAAAATATTTCTTATTACGCTGCAATCATAATCATTTTTTTTTCTATTTTTAATTCTTTGATGATGTATAACTGAGTTATTCGCCAATTTTGTCTATAAGGTTTTGACGTGGGAAGTACGTTTATAAGAATTAACTACAAATAATTCATTCCCCCCCCCTTCAAATTTCCTAAAAATTAGGGAATATGACATTCCAATTTTTAGTAACTTTCTTAAATCCCCGTATTTTGCAACATTTAAGCACTAATGGAAAATAAAATATCAAATGCAACTGTTCTTCATAAATTTAGTTGAAACTATAAAATATGATAAATCAGTTACTTTAGATATTTACTAAAAAATTTAAAAGAAATAAAAATAAATTTGCATAAAATTTATTAAAATATGAACTTTGGAAATTAAAGACGATATTTATCCAAATCACACAATAGATGTGCTAAGAGATTTTTATCTAAAAATTAAATTGACTCGCTGTAAGTTTTTCGCAATTAAGATCTAGAAACAATTTTAAATAAGGTTCTGAAATGAAGCCTATTGTCTGATTCAACTGTAGATCAAATATTTAATCAAATTAACAAAATAGCGATATTTTTATTTCATGAATACATCGTTATGCTTGATGAAGGAGAGAAAAAGGTGAAAATAACATAATTAAACGTAATATATTCAAAAAAAATTATGTAATAATTTGATAGTTCATATAAGCACTTTACATCACTTTTAAAATTAAACGACATAAACATACTCAGTTCCCCACCAACCCAAGGAACTAAAATTATGGTTTGTATAACCCAAAAATGAGACTTTAAGAGACAGAGAAGTTCTAAAATGAATATATACATAAAATCGTCGTACCGTTAATCGTTGTATAAAAAAGTCGATTTCAAAAAAGTTATTGTCTCCAACAATGCAGTTTGAAAAATTTTTGTTTCGAATGTGCTTCTCATTTGCAAAACTTAAAAACGATTGGCTGAAATTTTATAATATCAAAATTTTATTGATGCGCTCTTTAATTTTCGAGTTACTTCATGTAGAAATTAAAGAAATTTTTTGTAGGATTGTAATTTAGTTTAGCGAAAATAACTGGAAGGGAAATTATTATAGGTGGAGAGTTTTCTGCAGTCATGCTATTAAGATTTAAAATTTGGAAAATTAAACTTTATTTAAAATTTATAGTTATGTTGCAAAAACAAATTCGATTCTTATAATTTTAATTATCATGATTTATATTCCATGGCGTGCTTTCAACAATAAATTAGATGCTGTCAATCTAATTATAACACTTACGAAACAATTATAAGAAAAACTGTCTTGTAGCCCTTGTCTTTATTTCAGCAATATTTGAAATGTTGCATTTTGTCAGAAATATAAGTTAAGATTTGAAAGTAATAGGGGGACTGGAAATTAATGTCGTTTTTCCTGCCCATTAAATGTTCGTTAGTCTTAAAAGCCAATTCATTCCTTTTCGATCCATGTCGATTCATTTTCTATCTGGCATTGAGAGGTTGTTACTAATGAGGGAGAATATATTACTGATTAAAAATAAAATCTTGATACGAAATATCAAATGCACCAAAAAGACATTACTTTCTGGTCCCCCTAATATTACAGATTAACCGACTTTAAAATCCCCGTTTTCTAAAATGTATAGGATTTACAAATATATTTTCATTATTTTATACAAACTTTAAAATCAATATTTTATATAATTACAAAAATACTGTATTTCGTAAACCTCGAATAACTCTCTATTATTAGATAACTGGCATCATCAGAAACACTAAGAAACTAGCAATGAAGTTTCTGAAAAAACATTCAAAAATTTACCTTTTTAAAAAAATTATTGTTAGAAAATCTCAGAGAGGGAAAACGTGGGTCATGACAGTGGATTGCAATGTTATTCCGAGTTATCCAGGTGTACCTCAACCTTCCAAAAAATTAATTACTACTGTTTTTAATCATTATACTTAAAAAGTGAGAAATGAAAGTTAGATATGGACTGGGCTACAAATAGATTTTGAATAGAAACACACTAATTTACTAAGAATATTACTTTCCTCTTAGGATAACTTAACTCCAATCTTACTTCTCTCCAATAGGATATCTTTACTTTCCGCCTTCTGTTTGTTATATGAAAATAAATGTAGCATATTTTGGTTATTACTAAACGAACCGAAGTATAAATTAATTCAAATTTTTCTTTTCAAATCTGGTATCATGCTTAATAATTTAAATAACTTTAAAATATTCCAATAACTGATATTTAAATAATGTAGTTGAAATTTTCCTGAAAAGCTTTAAATAGGAATAGTTAACAACAAATTTAACTGCAATCCAACTTAAAATTATTATTGTTATTTTTCTTCTTTTTTTCAAGTAACAACCGAATTTTAAAAATCATGAAAAATTTTGACCGCAATCAATATTATTGATCAATATTTTCCGACGTAAAGTTACCGGAAGGAATTAACGAATAAATCCAATACGAGGACAAAACTAATGAAATAAATTGTTCAATTATAGCAACAAAACAATTTACAAAATAGGACTAAATGTATCAAAAACAATGATAAAAGTACGTCTAAGAAAAGGAATAAGTATATCCTAAAATATTGCATAAGTATTTTCAAAAGAATGGTATGAGTATATCCGAAGAAATTGATTGAGCAATAGCTTAACTTTAAATTATTAGAAATCTTGAAATTACGAAGCAAAGACAGATTTATTTCGTCAATTGATAACATTTTTCAACATTATTATAGGATCACTTAATACATTTGCGTCTTTTTGCTAAAGTTGAAAATTCATTTTAAATCAGAGTTAGCAAAGGAAGAACTAAGGAACTCATGGATCAAGTATTGGGAGAAATTTGACTTCGTGGGGGACTTTTTGATGAAACTAGATTTGCGTTACATGAAGAAGAATATCAAGAAAAACTCCCACTGTAAGCCTGATTGAAGAGGGACATTAACCAATGATTTGTCTATCACCGAGGATATTTTACCTCAACACTGTGGTCAGCGCGAGCCGGGAGCAAAATTCGAATCAACCAGCCATTGCCGGAATTTGAAACTGGTTCGCCTCATTGGGAGGCAAGTGCTCTATCCCCTGTCCCACAACTGATCTCCTAATTTTATTATCCTTTTGCTACCACTCAGCAAAGTCTTTCTCTACGATCGTTTTTAAGTAGGCATGAATGCATCTGCTATGCTAAGCTGGCCTGCACTCTCAGAAAACTAAAAACTGGTTCTTAAATTTCAAAATTAATACATAAAATTAAATATGCGGAGAATAGAAGTACTTCGCAGAGATTCTCTAATATTTTTTTTAAATAATTAGAAAGCTAATGAGGTGAGTTCTCGAATGCTCTTTTAAAAATGTTGCTACCAGTTTTTAGTTTTCTGAGGACCCTGGTTACCTCACGCAACGCGGCAGTGCAGTGGTCCACATGTCTCAGCAAAAAATGTGGTTTATGTAGATACTGTATCAATAATTTCCTTTCTACGATGTAGCTTGAGTTTTAAAATTACCACAAACGCTTGAATTCCGTAGAATGAGGCAAGAAACAAGTTATATTATTATTATGTCACAGATGATAAGGCTTTACTTCTCCGTTACAAAATATATCTGTACAATTATACTAAAAATAACATAATATAAAATTACAAAGGACTGCGAAAAAAAATTTCAGTCTTTATGTTCCATTCTACTTTAATAATTTAACATAACCGAGAATAACATTGCACAGTCAGCAAATTGAAATCAACGATAATCATCATATAATATGATTGGACTCCCATTTTTTATCAGAAACTTTCCATCTAGAATTTAATGAACATAAAATAAAAACAATTTGAATCAAATTCCATAATTCAATTCTATGAATCAATAATTACTGAGTGATCCTTTATATCCTTGAATGACCTATTGAATACTTAGTTTTATCTAATACATAAAAAGTGAAAGCATGAAACCAATATATTTTAGTGGTAAATATTTTATGTTTCAAAAAAATATTGACAAAAATTAATCATAATCTTCAATTAACACTAGATTGCCTAAGGAAGTCATTTTGACTGCTTTTAATTTCAATTCGAAAAACAATGACGTATAAAATGACACAATTTCTAAGAATTTTGTGACTTTTTGAACTACATATAAATTTTTTTATTGTTAATATTTACTAATAACTCGTTTCATAATTGTAAATAATATAAAAAATGTTAAAAATTAATTTTAAACAAATTTATTGACGCATTCACAATTTAGTCATTTTGACTGCTTTTCGGCAATATAGGTACATACTAATTTTCTGTCTTTCTAGTGTTAATAACAATCTTTAACAAAAAATTACTACACATGAAATTTTCGACCTACGAATGATATGCTCTTTTTTTTTTAAATTTTATTAATAGTTTTAAGATGTTTAGTTGGTGAGCTTATCTCTTCATTAAAAACTATCAATTTGATGAGAGATGTTCTATGTTACTCTTATGTTAGATGCTATAATATTCTAATTCAAACGCGTTTTTCTAAGAGCTATCTTTTTAAAGTTTTCAAGCATGTTTTTAAATAAGTCATGAACTAGCTACATTGTCCATAATAAATTCGCACATTACGTATCTTTTTTTAAAAAAATAATAAAGTAAATAATTCTTTTTATTACTTTTTTATAACACATTGCTTCGTTTCATTAGGAAAAAGCCGAACATTTATGTACTAAAGCGAGTACACTATTTCGATATTTAACCTTAAAACAGAAAATTAAAAATTCTCTTTTAATATAATTTTTTTAATTTTATTTTTATTACAAAAATTTAAACGCATCATATAATTCGCAACATAGAAGAAGTAAGAACCACTGATACTATCTCTTATATAGTTTTCAAATAAAAAAAAATTCTTTGTACAAGTTAAGGAATTTTTCATTACTTATTTTGCGACCATTTAAAAACCATTTTTATTCAATCATTCCATGTCAACAACTACGTGTTTACTTAATTAAGCAACTATCGTAGTTATTTAATTAATTTATTCACTCTTTTTGTTTGATTCTTTTAATTTTCAAAACAACTCTGAAGAGTTAGGTTAAAAAGTGTTTAATTTGAATACTTCATAAAGCAAAAGAATAAGTAAAACAACTTATAAAAATTAAAATATATCATAAAAACTAGATGAGAAACATTCAAGTAATTTTCTCTAAAGAAATCATGTTTTATTAATACCCAAGTACAGATCTCGACAGTTTTCAGTTTATCTCTTTTTATTAGATATAATATTATCATTTTGATAATAATGTATTTCAAACAAACTCTACGTATTCCATGCATATTATGTTTAGCGGGTAGTAAAAGGGTATCCTCTTTTCTCTATTATTTTATTCTCAGACTATTTACAATGACGCGTAAGTAACACTCCCTCCTCCTCCTAGTTGAGGGGAGAGTAAAACTGGTTCTTGACTCCCGACCCCCTAAGAATTGTTTCCAAACAAATGCCAAGAGGGCTTTTGGAGACCAGTTTTTTAATGCTTTTATAATTTATAATATTATTTTTATATTATTAGTTTATTTTATTATTAATATTTCATTATTTTCAGTTTATTTGACATTATTATTTTTTTTATATTATTATTTTTATTTTCGTCTCAATGCTTTAGCATCAAAAGCATACTTATTAAAGTTAATTTTTGATATTTTTTTTTCAAATTTTGTAAAAAACTTTAAAATTAAAATCTAATTTAATTTACTTTTTAATTCAAATATATGACACAAAATAAGATTCATCGAACATTTAGGTACTCATAATTACTTGAAATTATCTTCGAATAAAGATTTTTATGAATGTGTGTAAAAACTTTTCGAATAGCTTAAAAACTTCTCGAGATATAACAAGACACGTAAAAAAAAATTAACGTTAAAGATTGCATTCCTACTTAAACTATGAGGGCCATATTTTCCATAGTGGCTACAAGGTGACCAGTGTCCTCAAAAAAACTAAACTGGTAGAAAATTTTTTTAAAAGAACATTCTAAAATTTATCCTTTTACCTTTTCAATTGTTTCAAAAATATATACATCTTTTTCAGACACTCTCGACGAGGGGCTTCTGTTCTCAGATTATTTAATTGCAAAGGTTAATCATTGGGTTTTCAAATGCACATTTTTTAAAATTTTAGCAAAAGTTTTATTTAGTTTTCTGAGGACGCTGGTCAGCTAAGAATACCCTCCATATCTTCAGAAATTCATCAGAAATCCAAATCCGATTTAAGAAAGGGTATACTTATTCAGAGAAAGTAAGTTTTTGTATCTAATTTCAAAACTTAAAATATAGTCTATGCTTAACTAGCTTTCAATACTGAATAATCCTAGCACATAAAATTGTAACCACTAGCCCGAAGTTATTCATTGAATTCGCAATTTCATTTTGCGCAATGTGCGCTTGAAGTTATCACAGGATTGCAAGAGTCTGGAAAATTTTACAAAGTGAAAGAAAATATTAAACGAAACAAAATTTTTCATTTTAATAAAATAAAAAAAATAGTCGTAAATCAAATATGTGTGTTAAAATTGTTAAAATCTTATTTTGAAAGTGGAATTGAAATTGGTGAAATTTTAAACAACAGCATTTTTTAAATATTTCTGGACCATAGTCATCCTGCCGTAACAACACGGTTTACGAAGGTTAATAAAAAATTGCTACTAAGGAGAAATTTAAATTCAACAATATTACAGAGCCAGTTTTCTGATTTTTTTTTATCCTTGTGGAATACTTCATTATTTATTAACTTTATTTACATTATTAAAAATCTTGGATTTTAGATTTACATTAAATTAGGGTGATGTAATGTTGCGATGTTAGTGTGATGCGTTAAAAAATAATTTTGTAAGAAAATTTCTTCGTTAATTAGTCGACTGTTTTATATTTGTCTGAACATTTTATACACAATAAAATTTTAAAAGCTAAACTCGTTTGAAAAGAAAGTCTGCTTCAGAGATGTCTGCTCCGAATTTCTTTATTTTAAAGACCTTAAAATGAAAACCTGATACTAAACAGACACTTGAGATAAAAAATTGGGTAATTTTCCTAAAATACGCCTATTTAAAAATTATAAATAAATAAATTTGAAAAATTACTAATCCGATCTTACTTTACTTATGGATTGATCCATTACGACCTTATGGATTGATCCATTATTTCATCGACATCCTCTTATCCTAAATGAAAAATAAGCAATATAAAATTCATTTGTAATTTTCTTTTCCTTACACATTATTGGAACATTTTATATTTTTTATCGACAATATAGTACATCCATTCTTCATACAATTTAATGTACTTTAATAGAGTGATAAATCACGTTTTGAAAGAGTTACGGTCAGAAGACTTCATAAAAATAAAAACAATAACTTATTTTGAAATTATACAAAGTAATTCAAAACTAGAAGAAATAATAACCTGGTTGGTTAACTCTAATTGGAAATACAATCCTAACTAGATACTTCTTAGAGTCTGACGCAGGTACTGCGTCAACAGTCACGCGCAAGGGCTGTTCGAAATGAAATTAAACTATGATTCTATCATTGGAAGAGAAAATATGGACTCATTTTGGATGAAGTTTGAAAATGCTAAGCTTAAATTAAATTATCATTTTCCTGTTTAAGATTTTATCCGAAGTTTCATATTTAAGGGGCCATTCTTACTGCATGCGAATATCCTATTGTAACAAGCAAGAAGTTTTTCTTGAAGCAGTTTCTAATAATTTTCACATGCACGATGAGAAACCAAATGCTAAGGAAACGGGCATTAAGTCGTGCTCAGAATCTGATGATGAGACAAGCAATGGCATGTCTTTCTGCATATGCGTTGGCATGTCTTCTAGGATCTAAGCAGTGCTCACGTTACGAAACTTACGGTAATTCCATCACTACTCAGAAAAATCATTGCTTGTTTAAAGCAAGATCTTTGGTTTGGTTTGAATTTCTGTTGGATTCCTACTTTATTATCAATATTATTATACCTCTGACAATCGTTGCCGCTTGGGTCGCGATGTAGCATCTGCGTCAGCCCCTAGAAACCTTCTAGCAATGGATTTGTGTTTTCGACACCGCGTATTTGATTTCAAACTGTTAAATGTACAGTGTCACGTACTATTATGCATTCACAATATTTCATGAGGCTAAAAACCAGTATGATAATTAGATTACGTACGGTCACAATAGTTTATGTAGAGAGTGAACGAAAATTTAAGTCCTTTGATGTTAATTTCCTTTTCTGCATAGTATGCTATATCTCATGAACTATTTAATATCTTTGCACACTATTACTGACGGTCAAATATTGTTTAAATCATGAGGTATACAAATTTGTACATCATTTTCAAAGTACGTTGTTGTTATTCATAAAATACGAAATTTTGAGTGAAATCGGCTGAATCGTTTTTGAGTGATAAAAAATTGCTTTCCTAAATTTCATTTCTCTACTAAAACTAAAAGATGCCAAAATTTCTATCATACAAGTAAGACTCAGGAGGATTTTCACAAAAAACGCAAATTTCGAAAAATTTCTTCAAAAAATTTTAATAAGATAAATGGGGTGAACAAATTTAATGTTTAGTACAGGAATTCTTCGCATAGTTTTATATAAAAAAAAGTGCAGTTAGTTATGATTTTTGCAAATTGAATCAAGGAATTCAATAATTTGAGTTCAAAAGTTTATAAAAATTATATTTTAAATACTATTTCCCCGACTGTAAATCTTGTTATTAGAAATGATTTTATTTAATATAGCTAAATTAACACAGTTAAATTATTCTGATTTATTTACTAATGTAGCAAGACTTATTTTAAGAGACATATTTAAAGAATAAAAAAAACTCAATTAGTTAAAAAAAATGTTTTAAAAAATTCGTAAAAACCTAACAAATACCTGAAGTTACCCCACAAAATCTTTGTAAATGGGTTTTTTCTGGAATACAAATCCATTTTTTTTTTTCAAACTATGTTTGAAAGCCAAGTGACTTTTTAAATAACATTTTTTTTTTTTTAACTTTTCTTATTTCCGTTTTAGACAGTATAACTTTGCATATCAGCCATAGTCCATAGTAGCCCAGTAAAAGCTGTTTTTTCTCTTTTCTTCCTTTTTTTTTTTTTTTAATTTTTTTTTTTTACAAAAAAGTGTTACATTGTTGTTGCTCTGCTACACACATTTGTAGCAATAAAACATGTACAAGCCATATTTTTGCTAATTTCTAAAAACGTAGAATAGCTATAAGCATCAAAGCTACTTGATAGCTATAAGCATCAAAGAAGTTTAATTTTAAAGTAAGACTTCTACTAATATTTTAATATGCGTGAAGTATAGTATTTGTTAACAATTAAGGAATGCAAGAATTATTTTCTGAAATATTGAATTTAAGCAACACCGCAAAAATATTATGAGAATGTTGCTCTAATATTATTATTATTTTTCGATTTAACGTTCTAACTTGCCTTTTTTTAATCTAAAAATTATTTTCAACTTATGTATAACGAAACAATAAACTATGCGTACTTCTTATAAGAAAAAAAATAAAAAATAAAGTGTTTTTCTATCAACTTAATGTCAAAGTATTTACGCATATTTACAATTCTTAATAATTTATCGCATAATTGGTTTTTTTGTTATTTCCAACCTGTGTTAATACAATATAATAATAGTTTCTAATTTTACCGTAATCATTTTCCCCCAATCTTTTTAACATACAAAAAATTTTAGTCTGGAGATTTCCTAAAATATATGTTGAAGCATTACAACTTATACTAAATATTGTAAAATAATTTTTTAATCGTAATATTTATACTTGAAACTACTATTTTTATTCATTCCAGTTAAACTGTTAAGAATTAAAAATTCCTAAATCATGAACATGATTATATAAAAACGACTAGTTTTTAAACAAGGAAACTTTCATGTGAAACGCGAAAATTTTGTAGAAACAACGTGTAAACTTCCACAATAGTTTGAAACTTATTTGAATTGTAACTCAATGAAATTTTAATCGCTCCCACGAAGATAGCATTTGTACCCTGAAGGACTTCCGTAAATAAAGTTCAAAATATTTCTATGGTCTTTCCTTTTATTTTACTTAATATGATTTTTTATTAGACGTTCGGTGCAGCGTAACCCCTTTCAGCTTTTTCTCATCAAGCTTTAAATTCAGCCAGCTAAAATGTGATCCACAATACTTAAAGTTATGTTTCTTTAATTCTTAAAAAGAATTTATTTATTCTGCTACAATGCAGTTCAAGAATGGCAAGCCTATTGGGGAAAAGTGTCACAATCAGTAGGGGAAAAGATTATGCGTGACACAATTTTCAGAATTATAAAAATGTGAAAAATAATTATATACTCTGATCAGTCGCGTCTAAATACTTTCAAATCAAATAATTTACATTTAATTAGACTAAACATTTCAATTCGAAGAAAAGTATGCAAATCTAAATAAGCTTCGTTATTTATACTCCGTACTTTTAAAATTATATCTTGTAGAATTATCTATGATTTCTTTTTCAAAGCTTAAGAATCTGCTAAAATTATTATTGTTATTGTTTTAAAAATTATTACTTCAATTTTCAAATTAATTATAAGTTCAAAGATCCAATTTTTTTTTAATAAAATCTACTGTTGCTGATATTTTCAGAGGCATTGGTCAATATTTAACCACTCAAATATATTTCTTGAAAAATACAAATTTATGCCCCCTAAAAATGCACATGCTGCCCCTGCATTTTTTTTTCTTTTTGCAGTTCCTTCAACTTCAATGCGAGCATATGTAAAATAAATATATAAGTAAATCAATAAAAAAATTAATTATAAATAAAAATTTTTTAAATAAATAAATAATAAAAAGAATTGCAAGGAGCATGTTAGCACCTATTATTTCTTGCGTTGTGAAAAACTTGTGCTTAACCAATTCAATGAGAGCAGTATTCTGCCTTACATTAATATCCTATCTAGATTGATTTAATAAGTTTACAAATTTTTAGTATAGAATGAAGTAAAAATGACAACTTTTTGCTTAATTATGTTGACTGAGTTTGAGCGTTCCTAATTGTAGTTTCAACAATTCAATTTTAAGTCATTTCAATAATTCAATTTATTTTTGAAGAAGTTAAATTGGCATTTTATTAATGTATTTTTGAAGTTGGAATTTAAATGTCTACTTGTTACATGAGCTGGAATTTGTTGTTTCTTTTCTTATTTTTGTTTTCATTGCGGTGTTAAAGTAATGCATTCGAGTAAACAAATATAAGTGTAAAGAGTGATTTTCCTAATTTTCCATCAAATAAGAAAATATACGTTTATTCACACAGTTTTAAGTAATATGAAAGTCTCTCGAAAAGGAATTTCCAAAGGGTACAGTACATGTGTTCTATTTCTACAAAAAGAGCTGGAATGCAGAAAGCGCGGGAATTTCTCCGAATCATCTTTTCAGGAATTAGGTAGGGTCCATCCATGTCCATCCGGCACCAACCTTTCTTTGCCCCAAAGCATGGGGGGGGGGAGACTTCCCTCTCTTTTCAAAATGAACCGTCAAAGAGAAGGGCCAAGCTGTTAAATAATATAAGGACAGTGACCTTTCTGTCATAAATGCAAACAGTAAACACTTTCCCTTACACTGAATATTCTAATTGTTAATGAATAATGCTTCGACACCTTTAAAATTATAAATAAAAATGCCAGTATTTATCAATGTTTCGATTTTTTATTATAATTTATTTTATTATTATTAAAATTCTAGAAGCGCCAAATTTCCCAACTATTTCTACAATTTTTTAAATATCCGAGACCCTGTCAAAGATAATTTTTAAACGAAACTATTATGTTTTTCTAGTTATCATTATTATTTATTTTTTATCTAGTTATCATCTAGTTACTTTTTCTATACTGCGCACTAGAATAATTTAAAAAAATACTAGTTAAAAATGAAAAACGTCCTCATCTATATTTTGTAGACTTATAAGACAGTGAGAGAAATGGCTAATTATAAAGCATAAGAAATAAAAAAACAATTAGAAATTGCAATTATAGGGAGACAACAGGAGGCAAAGCAAGGAAAGGAAAAGTTGCTTTAGTTATCTTATTTCTTAAAATATCTTTTTTTCCTTTTACTTATATCTTATCTTATCTTATATATAGTGTTTTATTTATAAGGATATGAAATTTTTTTCACAATGAAATAAAATATAGACCCTTACGAAGTAATTAAAAAAATTTTTCCACTATATGCAAGGCAATGCACAAAATGAAATTTAGTATTTTTTTCTCTAAATTTGAATTCTCGAATAAAAAGTCTTAAAACTTTCATTTTATTTTGAATAAAAATCATTTTTAATTAAAATAATTTAACATTTCTAAAAAAAAAAGTTGCAAATAATCCCACAGAAATTTACACTTACAACCAAACTTTAGAGCATGTATAAAGGCATGAATTTCGTGTTCTTAGGAAGCAAAACTTCAACTAATAATGTTTTTACATTCCAATAATCAGAAACTATTTAGCAGCTACTGTTAAAAAAGTAGAAACGTTTATATAATGTAAAGCATGTGAAGAAAATTTGAAAATCCTAATACATCAATTAAAATGCTAAAACTTTTCCCTCAACGAAATTATCACATTTTAAGCTACAATAAGATAACCAGGTCTTTCTTTTGAGCCGGACTTATTTATTTCATACTTTTTTCATTACTTTGTATTAATTTAGGACAAAATAAATGATTATAATATCGTGCCTTTTAATAATTTTTGGAAATAAAAAACAACATAAAACACCAGTTGTATTGAATTAAAGTCATTAGATCTAAGCTAAACAGTTAGCCATCGTAGAACTTTTTTTTACTTTACAAAATTAATAATCCATACATTTTTGAACATGAATAAAAAAAAAATGTCAGGCCACATTTTTTGGATTTCATATTTTTAACCAAATATAAATCCGATAAACTGACTTTTTTTTAGTAACTATTAAACTGTTTTTTACACTTAAAAAATACCAAAATATATTTTTGATCGTAATTAAAGCGTTAAAAATATATATACATAAGAGACACCGATGATCCATCTGGATCAAAGGGTTAAGAAACAATTATTTCTTAACCCTTTGATGCAGTTGGAAACAATTATATTGAGGAACAATTATATTGAAAAACAATTATTTCAAAGGGTTAAAACATCTTCCTTACATCGGAAAGGTTCTGGGTTCGAATACCGGACAAGGCAAGGATGTTTTTTTCATTTTCTGTGCTATCTGTCCTTACTATGGGAGCAACATTGGTTCACCTAATATGGTGCAACTGAGAGAGTGGCCAACAAATCTGCCTGAATATGACTGAATGACGAATGACAACACAGGGGGGCATTGGAGGAAAAAAATAATAAATATCTCAATCAACGCTTCTGTTTTGGATGTTCAACATTTTGTTACTCTACGTTTTGCTCTCAAAAACTATACGACTTAGAAGCGTGAAAGTTTAGCGATTTTTGTAGTGAACGATAAGGTGTTTTTAGAATGACGTTTAGAATTTAGATCTATGGGTATTTAGAATGACGTAAATTTTGTGTTTCATAATTTTTAACTTATAATTGTGTATAAGAAAGGGGTAGGTTGTTTTGCTAACTGCAACAATATTATTCCAAAAAAAAAAAAAAAATTCGATAACAAAAGAAGCTAATAAACAAATCAACTCCATTATACCAAATGATGCAGAATAGTCCAGCATAACAATCAGTTTTTGCGGCTAGTAAATATATTCCCACTTTGATTTTTGGATATTATTAAACTCCTTTTTTATATTACTCAGACTCAGATTTTAATATCTCAGAATGCTCTCAGCAGAAGAAAAGAAAATGTAATGCTTTTTATTTGTCTTTAACATTGTTAAGATTTTATTCTTTAGCATGCTTTTGTTTCACGAGTATCATTCTATGAGTATCTTCCTTTTAATATTCTTTTGTTATGCTGGCATTCCTAAATTAAATTCTTGAATAAATTTAGTATTAACAAAATTTATTGTTTTATTTCATATTTTTATTTTAATTTATTTAATATTAATCCTTCAATCTTTTTTATTTAATATTTGTTCGCATACTATTGCTAAAAAAACCTGGAAACCTGGAGTGGTAAGATCTTGCTGCAATGTAATAAATAGCTAAAATTTTAAATTTTCGTGTTCGTCGGGAGTTTTTTGCTATCTATATATTACACTGACTAGCCAGATGGTATAATCTATTTGTCCACCTGTTGTTGGAAATATGTTGTATTCGTTTCGGGATTCAGAGCAGAAAAATTACACAATTAATGACTAATCACAGAAAAAGGAATTTTTAAAAAAAATCATTTTTTTATTTAATCTGGGAATTTTTGGCTCTCATACAGCATTTGTTCGGTTAGAATAGCACTGTGATTGATCGCATTAAATTTGTTCCTGTATTTTTAAAAAATGCGTTTTTAAAGTCCTCAGTTGCCGGCGTGTATTGCAGAAGTCCGCGGTTGCCGGGGTGTATAGTAGAAGTCCGCGGTTGCCGGGGTGTATAGTAGAAATACACAGTTGAATGAATGTAAAAGTAGTTTTTGTTCATTGCTCTTCTTATTAGAAATAATTTCGCTGTTCTATATGTTTGCAGTAACACCTTGGTTGCTGATTTACAAAAATCTTAGATTTTAAGAGGTTTACATTCACATATTTAGCTTTCGGAAAAGAAACTAGTAGAATATTTAAGAGTTTCATTGATTTTGATACTTTAAGCATTCCTCTTTCTTCATTCACTACTTTGCAGTTGAAAACAACTTTAGTTATGGACATGTTATAAGTTTCATCAATAAAAAATTTAACACACTTCTTAACTAAATATTTAAAAAAAATGACAAGCATAAACAAATTTTAAAAAAAATTAACAAATTAAATAAACAAATTTTACAAAAACTATAAATCATGAGAACAAAATATCCGTGATGCGCAAGGAACTCCAGTTTTATAGGAATGGTACTGTCATTGTAGTCTGCATTGCGCGCACCGACCGCCTTTACTTCCCAAATAAGTTTATTTTTATTGATCTGAATCTGGATGAGATTTAATCTGCGACCGAGTTTAGTGCCCTAATATAAGCATAATAATGAAAAAGTATGGTATTTGAGAATTGAAGGGATGTATCTTAAATTTTAAGAAAATTTAATTTTTAAAAGCTATAAAATAGAGTCTATTTTGATATATGGTTATTAATTTTCATTCGAGTTGTCATATTTCTAGGACCAAAAAGGTTTTTAAAAAATTCAGCATCGAAACACGAAATATATATATTTTTTTGAAATAACATTCAAATAAAATGTAAAACACAAAGTATAAGCATCTCCTAACTAAATGATTTAAAATTTAAATGACTTGGAACAGAGTAATTCTGCGAAAATGCATGCTATGCGACTTTTTCTACTGAAGGTCCTCGATTAGCTGTGTAAAGTGTGTATGTTGTGTATGGAAGTCCTCGCTTACCTTGCAAAATTGCATACTTCGAAAAAATAAAAATATTTCAAATTTGAGCATAAAACTATTATCAACCATGTATTAGAATATATATACCCAAATTTTATCAAAATACACCCATTATTAACGGAGGTCCTCGGTCGCGGGTACCGGCACACACGTCCCCGGTTGCAGGTTCTTGCGTACCTGTGTGTGTGTGCGTGTGTGTGTGTGCGTGTGTGTGCGTGTGTTGGCAAGGGCCGGCAAACGAGGACACACATAGGCAATTTCACCGTCGAACGAGGACCTCGTGCCAACCGAGGACGTCCTCGGTTAGAAAATGGTATTTTCGTACTCAGGGGGTCATGAAATAGTCCCAGAAAAATTTTTAGCAAAATCTAATTTTGTCCTCGATTGGCAGCATTTATCAAAGTTGTGTATAAAGAGCCGAGTCGAAGTGTGTATGCGTGCAAAAACGACGTCCTCGGTTGGTCGATAAAACCACACGTTCAGCGGGGGTCCTCGTTTGCACTTAAAAACCGCCTTCTCGGAAACACACACCCCGGTCTTTTTCGTATTTAACGAATAAGTATGAAACAAATAAAGGAAATGCTTAAAACATATTTACGTACGATGTTAACTGATTTCATTTCATTTTTATCAGATAAATGTAGATGAAAGTTCATCAGTTAATGTATAGGAATAAATAATCGTTTCTATTTGAAATATTATCACATCCATATTAACTAGTAACTTTTCCTTAGTAACTTTTTTGGTATGTAAGAAATGCATAGAAACGTTTTCACGCAATTTTAAGAGAAATTAATGATTTTCTTTACTTTTATTTCTCCGAAAGTGTATGTATGTTTATAGCGAAGAACGTGTTAATGAAAAATAATACCGTTAGCTAGTCATTATAAATTAAAATGCAGTCATTTAATGTTAAATTGTTATCTTAAAAAGCTCTCGTTTTTTAAATTATTTTTTTCTGTTAAATTCAGATGATTTTAACATGATTTTCAAAATAACAGCTTCTTAAAAATTCGCCTTACACATATTTTAATGTTTACACGCGTTTCGAAGAAAACCATTTTCTTAATTTTCTTGTATGATAAGACTTCTTTTAATGAATTGTAATCGAATTATTTTTATTTTGTTGGTAAAATAATCTAGTGATTACATTAGAAGCTTTTAAAAATTTATATCTGACATTTTCTTAGGACTAAAATATTATTTAAGTCTCTATTATTAATTTGAACTTATTAGAACTATACGTTCGAAAAAAAATAAAATTAAACATATTTTGCAATTAAATTTAATATTCGAAATAAATTGTTCTAAATAAAAAAAAACGATTAAGCTTTTTGCTTTTTAAATGGATTCTAATTGAGATTAAGCTGGAAATCAGTTTTAGATATTTTCTTCAAACTAGAACTTTATTATTTTAAAGAACTTAGCGAAAAACTTTCGTACACACAGCCTGCAATACATACAGCCAAGCGAGGACCTACAATACACACAGCCAATCGTGGACCTACAATACACACAGCTAATCGAGGACCTACAATACACACAGCTAATCGAGGACCTACAATACACACAGCTAATCGAGGACCTACAATACACACAGCCAATCGCGGACCTTAATTACTCGCGGCTAATTGAGCTTTTTTAAGGGATAATGAGGAGTGTCTAATTTTATTAAGATTAGTGACTAATCATCCATATGATATTGACTTATACTTTAAGGCTTTGTTAGTGATATTTTTTCCATCAGACTTTAATTTAAATTAATTTTAAAATTGCAAACTAACTGAAAATGCTCTAATATTAACTAATGCTCGGCAATAATGCTCGGCAATAATAAAAATCAAGATCCTACTTTTTTCTTATCTCGTTTGAAGGTATCTTTATTCGGTTCTATTTTGATTACAGAGGTATTTAATATAAATTTATTGAAGATATTTCCAACTTTTTGAACTCTCACAAGCAGTCAAAAATATAAAATCAAAGACATAAAATAAAAGCTGAAGGTGGGGTCCCTTTGTTATAATTTCTCATGATGTTATCTAATTACGCTACATATTTTGATAAGCATGTTATCGGTTTACAATCAATAAACGATAATTAAGTTATATTTGCTTATAAATATTTTTTAAGTATAACTACTTCCTATTAACTAGAATAATAAATAGTTGAAAAACATGCAAAATAGTTGAGCAATATTAGAGAGTCATTTTTCGCACTATTTCTACACTTTTTCTTCAGCGAAAAACATTTAAAATATTTTTATAGTAGCAACAAATTAAGTAGATAAATTGGAGTAAATAATCAAACAAATTTATTACATTTAAATTCCAAAAAAAAATAAAATTAGAAATTGTTACATAAATAAAATTAATGTGGGAATTTCATTTATAGAGGATTTAAAAAAGAAATTCGGGATACTTTCATAATTATTTTTTTAATTTAATGCGGTAGCATAGCAAAAATGAATGCGTAGAAGTAATAGGGGTTGATGAGAGAATCGATCAGATCGAACAGATTCTATATATATATATCTGTTGGTTGGACGGTATTTCTATGAAGGTTACATAACTTAAATTAGGAATAATATTCTTAATTTTTTTTTTTTAAACAGTCGATGAACAGCCGACCCAATGTAGGGTATACGTCTACCATCTCCATATCCTTCCAATTTTTAACCCAAACCAGAAGACTAAGGAACTCATGGATCAAGTTTTGTGAGAAATTTTACTTCGTGAAGGGTTTTTTGAAGTAACTAGACCGCTTTTGCGTTAGATGATGAGGAAAACCACGAAAACCTCTCGCAGTTGGACTAATTGCAAGGGGACTTTAACCCATAATCCGTCTACCACTGAGGATATTAACTCAGCTCTGAGGTCGGTGCGAGCCGGGTGCAAAATTGAAATCTACCAGGCATTGCCGGCATTCGAACCTGGTTCACCTCATTGGGTGGCAATCGTTCTATCCCCTGACCCCAACTGCTCTCCTAATTTTATTATCCTTTTGCTACCACTTAGTAAAGTTTTTCTCAATTATCATTTTTAAAGAGCCATGAATGCATCTGCTATGCTAATCTGGTCTACGCCCTTAGAAAGCTAAAAACTGGTTCTAAAATTTCAAAATTAGTGCATGAAATTAAATATTCTTACTAATCAAATAGAGCAAAATTAGATAGAACAAAAATACTTAGCAAAGGTTCTCTAATTATTTTTTGTAAATAATTGGAAAGATAAAGATGTGAGTTCTCGAATGCTCGTTTAAAAAGATTGCTACCGGTTTTTAGTTTTCTGAAGAACCTGGTCACCTTACGCAAAGCCGCAGTGCAGTGGTCCACATACCTCTGCAAAAAATGTGGTTTATGTAGATAATATATGAGTAATTTCTTTCCTAAGACATAATTTAAGTTTCAAAATTAACATAAATGCTTGAATTTCATAATTTCATAGAATGAGACAAAGATATATATATATATTTATATTATTATGACACAGATGATAACGCTTTACTTCTTCTTTACGAAATATATTTGTGCAATTATGCTGCAAATAACATAATGTAAAATTACAGGGGGCGAGAGAAAAAATTTTCAGTATTTATGTTCTATTTTTCTTTCATAATTCAGCATTAACCAAAAACAACTTTGCAGTGTAAGACAATTGAAATCAGCAATGGTCACCGTATAATATGAATGGCTTCCCATTTTTTCATCAGAAACTTTCCATCTCGAATTTACTGAACATAAAATAAAATAAAATTTTAATTCAAATTCCATAAGTCCAATTCTATAATTCCAAAATAACTGAGTGATCTTTTATATCCCTGAATGATCTATTGAACATTTAGTTTTATCTAATACATAATAAGTGAGAGCATGAAACCAATATATTTTAGTTGCAAATATTTTGTGTTTCAAAAAAATATTGCTTGTTAACAAAAAATTACTATACATGAGATTTTCTGCCTACGCATGATATACTTATCTTCTTCTTTTATTTTATCGATCGTTTTAAGATTTTTAGTTGATGAGCTTATCTCTTCATTAAAAACTATCAATTTTATAAAAGAATATTCTTATGCTAGATGTCAAACGCGTTTTTCTAAGAACTACCTTTTTAAAGTTTACAAGCACACTTTATTATTTTGGATTATTTTACTGCTTATGCACATTGTTTACATTATTAAAAATCTTGGGTTTTAATTTTACAATCGAATAGTATTTCCTACTTATCTGCCATGCGCTACAATGGTAGTTATTTAAATAATATATTTGATCGTTTTACTTGATTTTAACTACTTCAGGAGTTGAATAATAGTGTTTAAATTCTGCCTTATTACATTATACAGCAGTTAAAAATGTTAAAATATTTCTTAAATAATAATTTAAGAAATATCTATGATGAAAATATGGCTCCTAATTGCCTGTGTTTAAATCTAGATAAAAAAAAATTTCATTCTTCAGATATTATGTTTTCATTAAATATCATGGAAATAATAATATATATAAATTATTTTTATTAGCTGAGCATTTTTCTGAAGAAAAATGTTTACAATCCTCCTTGAAAGGGGGGGGAGCAACGGGGTTGTGATTGTTTACAGTGAGAGACTAAATCATTCTATGCCTGAAAGCTAAAAGGGGAGCGGAGTGATTAAACTGGTTCTTCACTGTGCACATACTCCTTTTGCACAAATGACTTTAAAGAGCTTCTTTTTTAAATCCAAGAATTCCAAAATTTTATCGGAATTGGTATTACACACAAAGTGAATAAAATATTTCTTATTATGCTGCAATCATAATCATTTTTTTTTCTATTTTTAATTCTTTGATGATGTATAACTGAGTTATTCGCCAATTTTGTCTATAAGGTTCTGACGTGGGAAGTACGTTTATAAGAATTAACTACAAATAATTCATTCCCCCCCCCCTTCAAATTTCCTAAAAATTAGGGAATATGACATTCCAATTTTTAGTAACTTTCTTAAATCCCCGTATTTTGCAATAAATGCGGTTTTCTAACATTTAAGCACTAATGTAAAATAAAATATCAAATGCAACTGTTCTTCATAAATTTAGTTGAAACTATAAAATATGATAAATCAGTTACTTTAGATATTTACTAAAAAATTTAAAAGAAATAAAAATAAATTTGTATAAAATTTATTAAAAAATGAACTTTGGAAATTAATGACGATATTTATCCAAATCACACAATAGATGTGCTAAGAGATTTTTATCTAAAAATTAAATTGATTCGCTGTAAGTTTTTCGCAATTAAGATCTAGAAACAATTTTAAATATTCTGAAATGAAGCCTATTGTCTGATTCAACTGTAGATCAAATATTTAGTCAAATTAACAAAATATTTTTGTTTCATGAATACATCGTTATGCTTGATGAAGGAGAGAAAAAGGTAAAAATAACATAATTAAACGTAATATATTAAAAAAAAATTATGTAATAATTTGATAGTTCATATAAGCACTTTACATCACTTTTAAAATTAAACGACATAAACATACTCAGTTCCCCACCAACTCAAGGAACTAAAATTATGGTTTGTATAACCTAAAAATGAGACTTTAAGACACAGAGAAGTTCTAAAATGAATATATACATAAAATCGTCGTACCGTTAATCGTTGTATAAAAAAGTCGATTTCAAAAAAGTTATTGTCTCCAACAATGCAGTTTGAAAAATTTTTGTTTCGAATGTGCTTCTCATTTTCAAAACTTAAAAACGATTGGCTGAAATTTTGTAATATCAAAATTTTATTGATGCGCTCTTTAATTTTCGAGTTACTTCATGTAGAAATTAAAGAAATTTTTTGTAGGATTGTAATTTAGTTTAGCGAAAATAACTGGAAGGGAAATGATTATAGGTGGAGAGTTTTCTGCAGCCATGCTATTAAGATTTAAAATTTGGAAAATTAAACTTTATTTAAAATTTATAGTTATGTTGCAAAAACAAATTCGATTCTTATAATTTTAATTAGCATGATTTATATTCCATGGCGTGCTTTCAACAATAAATTAGATGCTGTCAATCTAATTATAACACTTACGAGCCCTTGTAGCCCTTGTCTTTATTTCAGCAATATTTGAAATGTTGCATTTTGTCAGAAATATAAGTTAAGATTTGAAAGTAATAGGGGGACTGGAAATTAATGTCGTTTTTCCTGCCCATTAAATGTTCGTTAGTTTTAAAAGCCAATTCATTCCTTTTCGATCCATGTCGATTCATTTTCTATCTGGCATTGAGAGGTTGTTACTAATGAGGGAGAATATATTATTGATTAAAAATAAAATCTTGATACGAAATATCAAATGCACCAAAAAGACATTACTTTCTGGTCCCCCTAATATTACAGATTAACCGACTTTAAAATCCCCGTTTTCTAAAATGTATAGGATTTACAAATATATTTTCATTATTTTATACAAACTCTAAAATCAATATTTTATATAATTACAAAAATACTGTATTTCGTAAACCTCGAATAACTCTCTATTATTAGATAACTGGCATCATCAGAAACACTAAGAAACTAGCAATGAAGTTTCTGAAAAAACATTCAAAAATTTACCTTTTTAAAAAAATTATTGTTAGAAAATCTCAGAGAGGGAAAACGTGGGTCATGACAGTGGATTGCAATGTTATTCCGAGTTATCCAGGTGTACCTCAACCTTCCAAAAAATTCATTACTACTGTTTTTAATCATTATACTTAAAAAGTGAGAAATGAAAGTTAGATATGGACTGGGCTACAAATAGATTTTGAATAGAAACACACTAATTTACTAAGAATATTACTTTCCTCTTAGGATATCTTAACTCCAATCTTACTTCTCTCCAATGGGATATCTTTACTTTCCTCCTTCTGTTTGTTATATGAAAATAAATGTAGCATATTTTGGTTATTACTAATTTAACCGAAGTATAAATTAATTCAAATTTTTCTTTTCAAATCTGGTATCATGCTTAATAATTTAAATAACTTTAAAATATTCCAATAACTGATATTTAAATAATGTAGTTGAAATTTTCCTGAAAAGCTTTAAATAGGAATAGTTAACAACAAATTTAACTGCAATCCAACTTAAAATTATTATTGTTATTTTTCTTCTTTTTTTCAAGTAACAACCGAATTTTAAAAATCATGAAAAATTTTGACCGCAATCAATATTATTGATCAATATTTTCCAACGTAAAGCTACCGGAAGGAATTAACGAATGAATCCAATACGAGGACAAAACTAATGAAATAAATTGTTCAATTATAGCAACAAAAAAATTTACAAAATAGGACTAAATGTATCAAAAACAATGGTAAGAGTAAGTCTAAGAAAAGGAATAAGTATATCCAAAAATATTGCATAAGTATTTTCAAAAGAATGGTATGAGTATATCCGAAGAAATTGATTGAGCAATAGCTTAACTTTAAATTATTATAAATCTTGAAATTACGAAGCAAAGACAGATTTATTTCGTCAATTGATAACATTTTTCAACATTATTATAGGATCACTTAATACATTTGCGTCTTTTTGCTAAAGTTGAAAATTCATTTTAAATCAGAGTTTGCTAAAGAAGAACTAAGGAACTCATGGATCAAGTATTGGGAGAAATTTGACTTCGTGGGGGACTTTTTGATGAAACTAGATTTGCGTTACATGAAGAAGAATATCAAGAAAAACTCCCACTGTAAGCATGATTGAAGAGAGACATTAACCAATGATTTGTCTATCACCGAGGATATTTTACCTCAACACTGTGGTCAGCGCGAGCCGGGTGCAAAATTCGAATCAACCAGCCATTGCCGGAATTTGAAACTGGTTCGCCTCATTGGGAGGCAAGTGCTCTATCCCCTGTCCCACAACTGATCTCCTAATTTTATTATCCTTTTGCTACCACTCAGCAAAGTCTTTCTCTACGATCGTTTTTAAGTAGGCATGAATGCATCTGCTATGCTAAGCTGGCCTGCACTCTCAGAAACCTAAAAACTGGTTCTTAAATTTCAAAATTAATACATAAAATTAAATATGCGGAGAATAGAAGTACTTCGCAGAGATTCTCTAATATTTTTTTTAAATAATTAGGAAGCTAATGAGGTGAGTTCTCGAATGCTCTTTTAAAAATGTTGCTACCAGTTTTTAGTTTTCTGAGGACCCTGGTTACCTCACGCAACGCGGCAGTGCAGTGGTCCACATGTCTCAGCAAAAAATGTGGTTTATGTAGATACTGTATCAATAATTTCCTTTCTACGATGTAGCTTGAGTTTTAAAATTACCACAAACGCTTGAATTCCGTAGTATGAGGCAAGAAAAAAGTTATATTATTATTATGTCACAGATGATAAGGCTTTACTTCCCCGTTACAAAATATATCTGTAAAATTATACTAAAAATAACATAATATAAAATTACAAAGGACTGCGGAAAAAAATTTCAGTCTTTATGTTCCATTCTACTTTAATAATTTAACATAACCGAGAATAACTTTGCACAGTCAGAAAATTGAAATCAACGATAATCATCATATAATATGATTGGACTCCCATTTTTTATCAGAAACTTTCCATCTAGAATTTAATGAACATAAAATAAAAACAATTTGACTCAAATTCCATAATTCCAATTCTATGAATCAATAATTACTGAGTGATCCTTTATATCCTTGAATGACCTATTGAATACTTAGTTTTATCTAATACATAAAAAGTGAAAGCATGAAACCAATATATTTTAGTGGTAAATATTTTATGTTTCAAAAAAATATGGACAAAAAATTAATCACAATCTTCAATTAACACTAGATTGCCTAAGGAAGTCATTTTGACAGCTTTTAATTTCAATTCGAAAAACAATGACGTATAAAAGGACACAATTTCTAAGAATTTTGTGACTTTTTGAACAACATATAAATTTTTTTATTGTTAATATTTACTAATAACTCGTTTCATAATTGTAAATAATATAAAAAATGTTAAAAATTAATTTTAAACAAATTTATTGACGCATTCACAATTTAGTCATTTTGACTGCTTTTCGGCAATATAGGTACATACTAATTTTCCGTCTTTCTAGTGTTAATAACAATCTTTAACAAAAAATTACTACACATGAAATTTTCGACCTACGAATGATATGCTCTTTTTTTTTTAAATTTTATTAATAGTTTTAAGATGTTTAGTTGGTGAGCTTATCTCTTCATTAAAAACTATCAATTTGATGAGAGATGTTCTATGTTACTCTTATGTTAGATGCTATAATATTCTAATTCAAACGCGTTTTTCTAAGAGCTATCTTTTTAAAGTTTTCAAGCATGTTTTTAAATAAGTCATGAACTAGCTACATTGTCCATAATAAATTCGCACATTACGTATCTTTTTTTAAAAAAATAATAAAGTAAATAATTCTTTTTATTACTTTTTTATAACACATTGCTTCGTTTCATTAGGAAAAAGCCGAACATTTATGTACTAAAGCGAGTACACTATTTCGATAATTAACCTTAAAACAGAAAATTAAAAATTCTCTTTTAATATAATTTTTTTAATTTTATTTTTATTACAAAAATTTAAACGCATCATATAATTCGCAACATAGAAGAAGTAAGAACCACTGATACTATCTCTTATATAGTTTTCAAATAAAACAAAATTCTTTGTACAAGTTAAAGAATTTTTCATTACTTATTTTGCGACCATTTAAAAACCATTTTTATTCAATCATTCCATGTCAACAACTACGTGTTTACTTAATTAAGCAACTATCGTAGTTATTTAATTAATTTATTCACTCTTTTTGTTTGATTCTTTTAATTTTCAAAACAACACTGAAGAGTTGGGTTAAAAAGTGTTTAATTTAAATACTTCATAAAGCAGAAGAATAAGTAAAACAACTTATAAAAATTAAAATATATCATAAAAACTAGATGAGAAACATTCAAGTAATTTTCTCTAAAGAAATCATGTTTTATTAATACCCAAGTACAGATCTCGACAGTTTTCAGTTTATCTCTTTTTATTAGATATAATATTATCATTTTGATAATAATGCATTTCAAACAAACTCTACGTATTCCATGCATATTTTACCAAATAAAAATGTTTAGCGGGTAGTAAGAGGGTATCCTCTTTTCTCTATTATTTTATTCTCAGACTATTTACAATGACGCGGAAGTAACACTCCCTCCTCCTCCTAGTTGAGGGGAGAGTAAAACTGGTTCTTGACTCCCGACCCCCTAAGAATTGTTTCCAAACAAATGCCAAGAGGGCTTTTGGAGACCAGTTTTTTAATGCTTTTATAATATATAATATTATTTTTATATTATTAGTTTATTTTATTATTAATATTTCATTATTTTCAGTTTATTTGACATTATTATTTTTTTATATTATTATTTTTATTTTCGTCTCAATGCTTTAGCATGAAAAGCATACTTATTAAAGTTAATTTTTAATATTTTTTTTTCCAAATTTTGTAAAAAACTTTAAAATTAAAATCTAATTTAATTTACTTTTTAATTCAAATATATGACACAAAATAAGATTCATCGAACATTTAGGTACTCATAATTACTTGAAATTATCTTCGAATAAAGATTTTTATGAATGTGTGTAAAAACTTTTCGAATAGCTTAAAAACTTCGAGATATAACAAGACACGTAAAAAAAAAATTAACGTTAAAGATTGCATTCCTACTTAAACTATGAGGGCCATATTTTCCATAGTGGCTACAAGGTGACCAGTGTCCTCAAAAAAACTAAACTGGTAGAAAAATTTTTTAAAAGAACATTCTAAAATTTATCCTTTTACCTTTTCAATTGTTTCAAAAATATATACATCTTTTTCAGACACTCTCGACGAGGGGCTTCTGTTCTCAGATTATTTAATTGCAAAGGTTAATCATTGGGTTTTCAAATGCACATTTTTTAAAATTTTAGCAAAAGTTTTATTTAGTTTTCTGAGGACGCTGGTCAGCTAAGAATACCCTCCATATCTTCAGAAATTCATCAGAAATCCAAATCCGATTTAAGAAAGGGTATACTTATTCAGAGAAAGTAAGTTTTTGTATCTAATTTCAAAACTTAAAATATAGTCTATGCTTAACTAGCTCTCAATACTGAATAATCCTAGCACATAAAATTTTAACCACTAGCCCGAAGTTATTCATTGAATTCGCAATTTCATTTTGCGCAATGTGCGCTTGAAGTTATCACAGGATTGCAAGAGTCTGGAAAATTTTACAAAGTGAAAGAAAATATTAAACGAAACAAAATTTTTCATTTTAATAAAATAAAAAAAATAGTCGTAAATCAAATATGTATGTTAAAATTGTTAAAATCTTATTTTGAAAGTGGAATTGAAATTGGTGAAATTTTAAACAACAGCATTTTTTAAATATTTCTGGACCATAGTCATCCTGCCGTAACAACACGGTTTACGAAGGTTAATAAAAAATTGCTACTAAGGAGAAATTTAAATTCAACAATATTACAGAGCCAGTTTTCTGATTTTTTTTATCCTTGTGGAATACTTCATTATTTATTAACTTTATTTACATTATTAAAAATCTTGGATTTTAGATTTACATTAAATTAGGGTGATGTAATGTTGCGATGTTAGTGTGATGCGTTAAAAAATAATTTTGTAAGAAAATTTCTTCGTTAATTAGTCGACTGTTTTATATTTGTCTGAACATTTTATACACAATAAAATTTTAAAAGCTAAGCTCGTTTGAAAAGAAAGTCTGCTTCAGAGATGTCTGCTCCGAATTTCTTCATTTTAAAGACCTTAAAATTAAAACCTAATAAAATTAAACCTAATAAAATTAAACCAACTAAACAGACACTTGAGATAAAAAATTGGGTAATTTTCCTAAAATACGCCTATTTAAAAATTATAAATAAATAAATTTGAAAAATTACTAATCCGATCTTACTTTACTTATGGATTGATCCATTACGACCTTATGGATTGATCCATTATTTCATCGACATCCTCTTATCTTAAATGAAAAATAAGCAATATAAAATTCATTTGTAATTTTCTTTTCCTTACACATTATTGGAACATTTTATATTTTTTATCGACAATATAGTACATCCATTCTTCATACAATTTAATGTACTTTACAAGAGTGATAAATCACGTTTTGAAAGAGTTACGGTCAGAAGACTTCATAAAAATAAAAACAATAACTCATTTTGAAATTATACAAAGTAATTCAAAACAAGAAGAAATAATAACCTGGTTGGTTAACTCTAATTGGAAATACAATCCTAACTAGATACTTCTTAGAGTCTGACGCAGGTACTGCGTCAACAGTCACGCGCAAGGGCTGTTCGAAATGAAATTAAACTATGATTCTATCATTGGAAGCGAAAATATGGACTCATTTTGGATGAAGTTTGAAAATGCTAAGCTTAAATTAAATTATCATTTTCCTGTTTAAGATTTTATCCGAAGTTTCATATTTAAGGGGCCATTCTTACTGCATGCGAATATCCTATTGTAACAAGCAAGAAGTTTTCCTTGAAGCAGTTTCTAATAATTTTCACATGCACGATGAGAAACCAAATGCTAAGGAAATGGGCATTAAGTCGTGCTCAGAATCTGATGATGAGACAAGCAATGGCATGTCTTTCTGCATATGCGTTGGCATGTCTTCTAGGTTCTAAGCAGTGCTCACGTTACGAAACTTACGATAATTCCATCACTACTCAGAAAAATCATTGTTTGTTTAAAGCAAGATCTTTGGTTTGGTTTGAATTTCTGTTGGATTCCTACTTTATTATCAATATTATTATACCTCTGACAATCGTTGCCGCTTGGGTCGCGATGTAGCATCTGCGTCAGCCCCTAGAAACCTTCTAGCAATGGATTTGTGTTTTCGACACCGCGTATTTGATTTCAAACTGTTAAATGTACAGTGTCACGTACTATTATGCATTCACAATATTTCATGAGGCTAAAAACCAGTATGATAATTAGATTACGTATGGTCACAATAGTTTATGTAGAGAGCGAACGAAAATTTAAGTCCTTTGATGTTAATTTCCTTTTCTGCATAGTATGCCATATCTCATGAACTATTTAATATCTTTGCACACTATTACTGACGGTCAAATATTGTTTAAATCATGAGGTATACAAATTTGTACATCATTTTCAAAGTACGTTGTTGTTATTCATAAAATACGAAATTTTGAGTGAAATCGGCTGAATCGTTTTTGAGTGATAAAAAATTGCTTTCCTAAATTTCCTTTCTCTACTAAAACTAAAAGATGCCAAAATTTCTATCATACAAGTAAGACTCAGGAGGATTTTCACAAAAAACGCAAATTTCGAAAAATTTCTTCAAAAAATTTTAATAAGATAAATGGGGTGAACAAATTTAATGTTTAGTACACGAATTCTTCGCATAGTTTTATATAAAAAAAAGTGCAGTTAGTTATGATTTTTGCAAATTGAATCAAGGAATTAAATAATTTGAGTTCAAAAGTTTATAAAAATTATATTTTAAATACTATTTCCCCGACTGTAAATCTTGTTATGTACAGTTAGAAATGATTTTATTTAATATAGCTAAATTAACACAGTTAAATTATTCCGATTTATTTACTAATGTAGCAAGACTTATTTTAAGAGACATATTTAAAGAATAAAAAAAACTCAATTAGTTAAAAAAAATGTTTTAAAAAATTCTTAAAAACCTAACAAATACCTGAAGTTACCCAACAAAATCTTAGTAAATGGGTTTTTTCTGGAATACAAATCCATTTTTTTTTCAAACTATGTTTGAAAGCCAAGTGACTTTTTAAATAACATTTTTTTTTTTTTTTTACTTTTCTTATTTCCGTTTTAGACAGTATAACTTTGCATATCAGCCATAGTCCATAGTAGCCCAGTAAAAGCTGTTTTTTCTCTTTTCTTCTTCTTCCTTTTTTGTTTTTTTTTTTTTAAATTTTTTTTTTTTTGCAAAAAAGTGTTACATTGTTGTTGCTCTGCTACACACATTTGTAGCAATAAAACATGTACAAGCCATATTTTTGCTAATTTTTAAAAACGTAGAATAGCTATAAGCATCAAAGCTACTTGATAGCTATAAGCATCAAAGAAGTTTAAAGTAAGACTTCTACTAATATTTTACTATGCGTGAAGTATAGTATTTGTTAACAATTAAGGAATGCAAGAATTATTTTCTGAAATATTGAATTTAAGAAACACCGCAAAAATATTATGAGAATGTTGCTCTAATATTATTATTATTTTTTGATTTAACGTTCTAACTTGCCTTTTTTTAATCTAAAAATTATTTTCAACTTATGAATAACGAAACAATAAACTATGCGTACTTCTTATAAGAAAAAAAATAAAAAATAAAGTGTTTTTCTATCAACTTAATGTCAAAGTATTTACGCATATTTACAATTCTTAATAATTTATCGCATGATTGGTTTTTCTGTTATTTCCAACCTGTGTTAATACAATATAATAATAGTTTCTAATTTTATCGTAATCATTTTCCCCCAATCTTTTTAACATACAAAAAATTTTAGTCTGGAGATTTCCTAAAATATATGTTGAAGCATTACAACTTATACTAAATACTGTAAAATAATTTTTTAATCGTAATATTTATTCTTGAAACTACTATTTTTATTCATTCCAGTTAAACTGTTAAGAATTAAAACTTCCTAAATCATGAACATGATTATATAAAAACGACTAGTTTTTAAACAAGGAAACTTTCATGTGAAACGCGAAAATTTTGTAGAAACAACGTGTAAACTTCCACAATAGTTTGAAACTTATCTGAATTGTAACTCACTGAAATTTTAATCGCTCCCACGAAGATAGCATTTGTACCCTGAAGTATTTCCGTAAATAAAGTTCAAAATATTTCTTTGGTCTTTCCTTTTATTTTACTTAATATGATTTTTTATTAGACGTTCGGTGCAGCGTAACCCCTTTCAGCTTTTTCTCATCAAGCTTTAAATTCAGCCAGCTAAAATGTGATCCACAATACTTAAAGTTATGTTTCTTTAATTCTTAAAAAGAATTTATTTATTCTGCTACAATGCAGTTCAAGAATGGCAAGCCTATTGGGGAAAAGTGTCACAATCAGTAGGGGAAAAGATTATGCGTGACACAATTTTCAGAATTATAAAAATGTGAAAAATAATTATATACTCTGATTAGTCGCGTCTAAATACTTTCGAATCAAATAATTTACATTTAATTAGACTAAACATTTCAATTCGAAGAAAAGTATGCAAATCTGAATGAGCTTCGTTATTTATACTCCGTACTTTTAAAATTATATCTTGTAGAATTATCTATGATTTCTTTTTCAAAGCTTAAGAATCTGCTAAAATTATTATTGTTATTTTTTTAAAAATTATTACTTCAATTTTCAAATTAATTATAAGTTCAAAGATCCAAATTTTTTTAAATAAAATCTACTGTTGCTGATATTTTCAGAGGCATTGGTCAATATTTAACCACTCAAATATATTTCTTGAAAAATACAAATTTATACCCCCTGAAAATGCACATGCTGCCCCTGCATTTTTTTTTCTTTTTGCAGTTCCTTCAACTTCAATGCGAGCATATGTAAAATAAATACATAAGTAAATCAATAAAAAAATTAATTATAAATAAAACATTTTTAAATAAATAAATAATAAAAAGAATTGCAAGGAGCATGTTAGCACCTATTATTTCTTGCGTTGTGAAAAACTTGTGCTTAACCAATTCAATGAGAGCAGTATTCTGCCTTACATTAATATCCTATCTAGATTGATTTAATAAGTTTACAAATTTTTAGTATAGAATGAAGTAAAAATGACAACTTTTTGCTTAATTATGTTGACTGAGTTTGAGCGTTCCTAATTGTAGTTTCAACAATTCAATTTTAAGTCATTTCAATAATTCAATTTATTTTTGAAGAAGTTAAATTGGCATTTTATTAATGTATTTTTGAAGTTGGAATTTAAATGTCTACTTGTTACATGAGCTGGAATTTGTTGTTTCTTTTCTTATTTTTGTTCTCATTGCTGTGTTAAAGTAATGCATTCGAGTAAACAAATATAAGTGTAAAGAGTGATTTTCCTAATTTTCCATCAAATAAGAAAATATATGTTTATTCACACAGTTTTAAGTAATATGAAAGTCTCTCGAAAAGGAATTTCCAAAGGGTACAGTACATGTGTTCTATTTCTACAAAAAGAGCTGGAATGCAGAAAGCGCGGGAATTTCTCCGAATCATCTTTTCAGGAATTAGGTAGGGTCCATCCATGTCCATCCGGCACCAACCTTTCTTTGCCCCAAAGCATGGGGGAGGGGAGACTTCCCTCTCTTTTCAAAATGAACCGTCAAAGAGAAGGGTCAAGCTGATAAATAATATAAGGACAGTGACCTTTCTGTCATAAATGCAAACAGTAAACACTTTCCCTTACACTGAATATTCTAATTGTTAATGAATAATGCTTCGACACCTTTAAAATTATAAATAAAAATGCCAGTATTTATCAATGTTTCGATTTTTTATTATAATTTATTTTATTATTATTAAAATTCTAGAAGCGCCAAACTTCCCTACTATTTCTACAATTTTTTAAATATCCGAGACCCTTTCAAAGATAATTTTTAAGCGAAACTATTATGTTTTTCTAGTTATCATTATTAGTTATTTTTTATCTAGTTATTATCTAGTTACTTTTTCTATACTGCGCACTAGAATAATTTTAAAAAATACTAGTTAAAAATGAAAAACGTCCTCATCTATATTTTGTAGACTTATATAAGACAGTGAGAGAAATGGCTAATTATAAAGCATAAGAAATAAAAAAAAAACAATTAAAAATTGCAATTATAGGGAGACAACAGGAGGCAAGGCAAGGAAAGGAAAAGGAAACGTTGCTTTAGTTATCTTATTTCCTAAAATATCTTTTTTTTCTTTTACTTATATCTTATCTTATCTTATATATAGTGTTTTATTTATAAGGATATCAAATTTTTTTCACAGTGAAATAAAATATAGACCCTTACGAAGTAATTAAAAAAAAATTTCCACTTATATGCAAGGCAATGCACAAAATGAAATTTAGTATTTTTTTCTCTAAATTTGAATTCTCGAATGAAAAGTCTTAAAACTTTCATTTTATTTTGAATAAAAATCATTTTTAATTAAAATAATTCAACATTTCTAAAAAAAAAAGTTGCAAATAATCCCACAGAAATTTATCCCTACAACCAAACTTTAGAGCATGTATAAAGGCATGAATTTCGTGTTCTTAGGAAGCAAAACTTCAAATAATAATGTTTTTACATTCCAATAATCAGGAACTATTTAGCAGCTACTGTTAAAAAAGTAGAAACGTTTATATAATGTAAAGCATGTGAAGAAAATTTGAAAATCCTAATACATCAATTAAAATGCTAAAACTTTTCCCTCAACGAAATTATCACATTTTAAGCTACAATAAGATAACCAGGTCTTTCTTTTGAGCCGGACTTATTTATTTCATACTTTTTTCATTATTTTGTATTAATTTAGGACAAAATAAATGATTATAATATCGTACCTTTTAATAATTTTTGGAAATAAAAAACAACATGAAACACCAGTTGTATTGAATTAAAGTCATTAGATCTAAGCTAAACAGTTAGCCATCGTAGAACTTTTTTTTACTTTACAGAATTAATAATCCATAAATTTTTGAACATGAATAAAATAAAAAAATGTCAGGCCACATTTTTTGGATTTTATATTTTTAACCAAATATAAATCCGATAAACTGACTTTTTTTTAGTAACTATTAAACTGTTTTTTACACTTAAAAAATACCAAAATATATTTTTGATCGTAATTAAAGCGTTAAAAATATATATACATAAGAGACACCGATGATCCATCTGGATCAAAGGGATAAGAAACAATTATTTCTTAACCCTTTGATGCAGTTGGAAACAATTATATTAAGGAACAATTATATTGAAAAACAATTATTTCAAAGGGTTAAAACATCTTCCTTACATCGGAAAGGTTCTGGGTTCGAATACCGGACAAGGCAAGGATGTTTTTTTCATTTTCTGTGCTATCTGTCCTTACTATGGGAGCAACATTGGCTCACCTAATATGGTGCAAAATAATAAATATCTCAATCAACGCTTCTGTTTTGGATGTTCAACATTTTGTTACTCTACGTTTTGCTCTCAAAAACTATACGACTTAGAAGTGTGAAAGTTTAGCGATTTTTGTAGTGAACGGTAAGGTGTTTTTAGAATGACGCTTAGAATTTAGATCTATGGGTATTTAGAATGACGTAAATTTTGTGTTTCATAATTTTTGACTTATAATTGTGTATAAGAAAGGGGTAGGTTGTCTTGCTAACTGCAACAATATTATTCCAAGAAAAAAAAATTAGATAACAAAAGAAGCTAATAAACAAATCAACTCCATTATACCAAATGATGCAGAATAGTCCAGCACAACAATCAGTTTTTGCGGCTAGTAAATATATTCCCACTTTGATTTTTGGATATTATTAAACTCCTTTTTTATATTAGTCAGACTCAGATTTTAATATCTCAGAATGCTCTCAGCAGAAGAAAAGAAAATGTAATGTTTTTTTATTAGTCTTTAACATTGTTAAGATTTTATTCTTTAGCATGCTTTTGTTTCACGAGTATGAGTATGAGTATCTTCCTTTTAATATTCTTTTGTTATGCTGGCATTCCTAAATGAAATTCTTGAATGAATTTAGTATTAACAAAATTTATTGTTTTATTTCATATTTTTATTTTAATTTATTTAATATTAATCCTTCAATCTTTTTCATTTAATATTTGTTCGCATACTATTGCTAAAAAAACCTGGAAACCTGGAGTGGTAAGATCTTGCTGCAATGTAATAAATAGCTAAAGTTTTAAATTTTCGTGTTCGTCGGGAGTTTTTTGCTATCTATATATTACACTGACTAATAAGATGAAAATAATTATAGTTACATGATGATTATTAAAATAATTTTTAAATTTTGGATAATTTAATAATACAATTTTAGAAATGTTTACAAAAAATTGGTATGTGATTCTCTAAAGTTGAAAAACAACAAACTATTGAACTATCAAATTAGTTATATCTTCTATTATATTGTTTTTAATCCCTTAAGGATGTAAATCGCGTGATTCTTTCTTCACTACCCACGGTATCAAAATTTTCTCTCTCTAGTAGCCCAAAATCACAAAGGATGGGTTTTTTATACGTTAGACTCTTATTACATATTGTATTCATATGTATACATACTCTTTAGTGCGTATACTCTTGGAGTATTTCGGGCTGCAAAAGTTCTTTCTCATTTTGAATTCGGTTAATAATCAATATTTAGATTAAAAATTATATTGTCTCATGTGAAAAAATCTCAAAAGTTCCTAGGTATGTGTTCGATGTATATTAACAATATTGATTTCTAATGATCCTTGATTCCCTAATATAACACCATTTAATATCTTTCAGTCGAAAGTTATTTAACAAGAGGCATTTTGTATTAGTAAGTGAGTGATCAATAAGAACAAATAAACTAATTACTATAATTTAGGAATATAGGAAATGAATTAATGAATGATTAGAAGGACCGGTAAATTTGCAATACGGCTATAAATCTGTGACGAAATCAATGTATTTCTGAATTGGAGAGGGGTCAGTGGCTCGTACTGGGCAAGGGAGTGAATCTGTGATTGAACTAATCAAAGAATATGCAATCAGTTTAAATTTGAATCAATTTGAAAATAAATAAATAGAAAGACTTAATGTAAATCTGCGAACGAATTTGGGAGGCCGCAAATTTTCTCGAACCTATTTTTATAACTAATTCCGCTAAATGAATTCACTAAGTTTAGTCGCAATGAACTTAGATAATAGTTAAAAACTAACTAGAATGTTCTAATCACATTGCTAGAAAGTTGTAATTTAATCGCTGAGTCAACCGTTAATGAATGTAGTTTTTAAAATAAATTGAAATAACTGGATCATCTATGAAAAATTTCAATTTTAGGTTTAAATTCATTATGGATGAATACATCATAAATATTAATTAAATGCTGATTTCGACTTAAATTTCTAAATCAGAATCTAAATTGTTCTAACTCAAGCATGATAAAAAGAAGTAAATTTAGTGTTTCCCGTAAAGTACATTTAGCTAATTATGAGATCTACTGAAATTTTCTTAATAGTGTCCCTCCGAAATACCTTGTTAGCCAACTCAATGCACGTTGCTGAAATATCTGATTTTAGAATTGCTATATATTAGTCTGAATTTACTTCAAATTTTTTTAAACAATTCTTAGAAAATTCGAAAATATGCCTGAAAGTATCATTTATTTATATTTAGTTTTTTAACTTCTGGTTCATTCGTTCAACATTGATTTTCATTGCTTTTAAAACGTACATTTACTTTTTAAAAGGGATCTATACAATAGGTTTTCGAAGCGGATTCTGTGCGAGAGTATTTAAAAGAAACCCCTCTTGACTAGCCAGATGGTATAATCTATTTGTCCACCTGTTGTTGGAAATATGTTGTATTCGTTTCGGGATTCAGAGCAGAAAAATAACACAATTAATGACTAATCACAGAGAAAGGAATTTTTAAAAAAAATCATTTTTTTTTATTTAATCTGAGAATTTTTGGCTCTCATACAGCATTTGTTCGGTTAGAATAGCACTGTGATTGATCGCATTAAATTTGTTCCTGTATTTTTAAAACATGCATTTTTAAAGTCCTCAGTTGCCGGCGTGTATTGCAGGAGTCCGCGGTTGCCGGGGTGTATAGTAGAAGTCCGCGGTTGCCGGGGTGTATAGTAGAAATACACAGTTGAATGAATGTATAAGTAGTTTTTGTTCATTGCTCTTCTTATTAGAAATAATTTCGCTGTTCTATATGTTTGCAGTAACACTTTGGTTGCTGATTTACAAAAATCTTATATTTTAAGAGGTTTACATTCACATATTTAGCTTTCGGAAAAGAAACTAATAGAATATTTAAGAGTTTCCTTGATTTTGATACTTTAAGCATTCCCCTTTCTTCATTCGCTACTTTGCAGTTGAAAACAGCTTTAGTTATGGACATGTTATAAGTTTCATCAATAAAAAATTTAACACACTTCTTAACTAAATATTTAAAAAAATGACAAGCATAAACAAATTTTAAAAAAATTAACAAATTAAATAAACAAATTTTAAAAAAACTATAAATCATGAGAACAAAATATCCGTGATGCGCAAGGAACTCCAGTTTTATAGGAATGGTACTGCCATTGTAGTCTGCATTGCGCACACCGACCGCCTTTACTTCCCAAATAAGTTTATTTTTATTGATCTGAATCTGGATCAGCTTTAATGTGCGACCGAGTTTAGTGCCCTAACATAAGCAAAATAATGAAAAAGTATGGTATTTGAGAATTGAAGGGATGTATCTTAAATTTTAAGAAAATTTAATTTTTAAAAGCTATAAAATCGAGTCTATTTTGCCATATAGTTATTAATTTTCATTCGAGTTGTCATATTTCTAGGACCAAAAAGGTTTTAAAAAAATTCAGCATCTAAACACGAAATATATATATGTTTTTGCAATAACATTCAAATAAAATGTAAAACACAAAGTATAAGCATCTCCTAACTAAATGATTTAAAATTTAAATGACTTGGAACAGAGTAATTCTGTGAAAATGCATGCTATGCGACTTTTTCTACTGAAGGTCCTCGATTAGCTGTGTAAAGTGTGTATGTTGTGTATGGAAGTCCTCGCTTACCTTGCAAAATTGCCTACTTCGAAAAAATAAAAATATTTCAAATTTGAGCATAAAACTATTATCAACCAAGTATTAGAATATATATACCCAAATTTTATCAAAATACACCCATTATTAACGGAGGTCCTCGGTCGCGGGTACCGGCACACACGTCCCCGGTTGCAGGCTCTTGCGTACCTGCGTGTGTGTGTGTGTGTGTGTGTGTGTATTCATTCATCTTATAAACAAAAAGTGGCTAACTAGAAATACGCTGCTTAATATAACTTTTTTTTAATAATTGAATCATTATTATTTTTTTTTCCTTTAAATAGTTCGTTAATATATAAATATGAAGGAATCGATATATCATAGTAGGAAGAGTCAATATGGATTGAAACCACTGATATAGATTTATTTAAAAAGCACAACCATCAATAATAGTTAGCATAACACATTTTGTTAATTTTCAATAATTTATAATTGGCGTATGTTATCCCGTTTGCTCTGCAAAATTTACCAGATCAATCTACATAAAAAGTACTGACATTCTGAATAACGGTATGTTTTGCCGTAAAATCTCTTTTTACCGGAACATGTAACGGTACAAATAATCTGATAATTTATCTAGTAATGATTTCTGTAAAGTCACTGAATCACTCTAATTAAATGAACATAACTGCAAAAATTGCGATATAATAGTTTACGGTAAAAATGCATTTTACGGTAAGATGCATTTTTACGGTAAGATGCACTTAATTATTTAAATAAAACTATTTAGTGATGTGCACACACTTCACTTAGATATAAATAAAATGTACTTTTATTTACTGTTCTTTGTCTTGCCTCTCATTTTGATTTATTGTTTTTGAAGCAAAACAATTATTTTACAGTTTTTATCTTTAAAACACTTTATGTGTTACTTAATCTCCTACTTGCATACGAAGTAAAGCTAACAAGAAGAGATAAAAGAGTTACATAAAATAGAAATCCGCTTTCTTAGCTCCCACTCCACGAGCAAAAAGTTAGAAAGCAAATTCTTATAAGAATTCTTATAAGACTTTTTTGATGGAAGGGAAAAACCTTTGTGCAACATATGCCGCAAATAAAAATCAACTTGGCGTAAAATTGAAATAGTTGTGGGATTTCCAAGTGAGAAAATAAAAGAGACGTCAAAGTTTAAACCTTTGAAAAAAAATAATAAAATAAAAAAACTGAAAAGCAATGTTTTGCGGCAGAAACTTCAACGAAAAGTTTTTATTAAAAGTTCGCCACAAATATAAACGAGTTTTGGAACACAACGAGAGAAATAAGAATCATGCAAATTTGCAAATTTCTTTCTTCAGAAATGTTTGAGTTGTCATTAAATGTATTTAATTGCTTCTTCACAATTATTCTAGACTAGAAAGATAGTAAGAGAGTTTTTCGGCTTTAATATTTTAAGAGAGAATAATGCAAGAATCTGTTGCTTAAAATTTAAAAAAAAAAATAGTCTACGTTGAAAATTTAGAGAATAAGTAAACAAATTTCAAATTTAAAAATGCTTCTGAGGAAAGTAGGATTAAGTAAGCAAGACCTCTTTAATTTCAAAACGGAACAAGTAAGAGTTGAGAGGTGGTTACTTAACATTAACTTCTCATGTTTTTCAATTTCATTGGAAAACAAATTCTGAAAAAATTACAGCACTAATAATAACAACATTTTAAAAAAACGTAGGTTCTAGTAAAAAAACCAAAATATGCGATATCTACTCCATTCATTTGGCAATTTTTCCTTTTATATAGTAACAGTTTAATAGAAATTCTAGTCCTCAAAATTACAGTTCTTATTACCAGTTATTTAAAAAAACATGCAAAATTACAAAGTTAATTTAAGTGAATACTGTATAAGTTATCATGTCATGCTCTAAGGAATCATGATAAAATTACCAACTTTTATCACATGTTATAAAGCCTATTTTATTGTTAGTTTTACGTAAATCATTACAAAAGCATTGGTAAAGATTGCCGAGATTTTTGGTGTTCCCATAAAGGCAGAAACACAGTAAATTTTACTTTATTCCGACAGTTTTCACGATATTTTTTCTTAATGAGCAAATAGTAGTCCTTCGAATTATGACAGCAAAGTTTTGCTTTTTACCTAGCTAAAAATTTAATTTTCAATTCCTAATGCTTGTACATTTACTTTTATGTCAAAAAATAAGAGTAAATGATAAAAAATTTAGCTAAATACTGACCAATGAACAATATTTATTGAATAGACACGTTCTGGACATTAAGTCTTTTTAGACTTAACAACGAGTTGTCAACTAATTGGAACTGATAACAAACGAGTAGTTAAGGAATGAGAGTAAAAATGCTTTGGTTTCGATAATCAAAAATCCCATCTTTCTATTGATCTGAAGACACAATGACTAGATATTATTTCTATTTTAGTTATTAAGTACCGTCTTTGCGCAGGATTTCGCAGTTTTTGAACTTTGACATGTAAAAAAACTATGTTAATTCAAACTTTAGTAAAATTTATCTATATTATATTCATAACTGAACTCAGACGAGTGAATTTGACCAATATTGGCATTATTTGTATGTAATATTTACGAATAATAAGTCAAAACATACCTTGCACAAAGTAGCCCCATTTGGGGGCTACTTTGTGCAGCGATAGGTCTTCAGTTTAATAATCATGTTTTTAGTAAAATATTGATATAAAATTGTTAAAAAAGTAAATTGTTGACATTTTTAAAGACAAAAACATCAAGATATGTAAAGATATTAGTTTGAAAATAATTTTCAGCGTTAAAAAAACATTTTGTTTTGAAGAATTTTTTCTTAAAAAGAATGTTTATTTCAAAACATTTGAGTTTAAACAAAAGGAAACCATATACATTTTTAAACATTGAAATGGATGAAATTTTAAAAATAATAATTACGACATATTCATTAACATTTAAAATATTGTTAAATTTGAACATAACATCCTTGAATGAACATGACAGAACTTGCTCCTCAGTTTCTGTCAAAATCACCTGATGTCCTATAAAATATATTTTTATGTGTTAAATCTTTTGATTAATTCATTAGAAAAATCTTTGCAGAGGAAAAATACTAGATTACCAGGAAGTTTCACGTGTTTCTTGTGAATTTTATTAGAGATAGTATTTCTGTGGATTTTGTACTTCCGAGAAGCTTCTGCAATCGACATACCACCAGCAACTGCTTGCAAACATTGTTGCAGCTTTTCTAAAGTGTAATCACGGTAGTTTCTCGTTCCAGGTATCTTTTTATAACGTCTGACCATTTTTCTGTCGAAAAAAAAAAAACGAATGAAATTTTGCACAAAGTAGTCCCAAAGTGCATTTTTTTTAATTTTCCGTTTATTTGTTATTAATTTTCAATTTTTTTTAGCGCTAACATGATATAATTGTTTATTAATATATAAATAGAAAATTTTGCACTTACGACAATTGTTTTATCAACGTCTTTGCATTTCACAGCTAAAGTTTCCACGCACACTTTTCGACATCCGACGTCCTCGGAAAGTTGTTGACATTGGATGAACGAAACACATTCTGAGATTGTTTTAAAATTCGAAAAAATGTTTGTAGTAATAGAAGAGACTTCTATCTTCAAATTCCACACATTTTTAACGTGAAATAAACATAATACTGAATCGCAGCACTTGAAAAATGCCAAATTCAAATTTGCACAAAGTAGCCCCGAATGACAGTATTTAATGAATTATTATCACTATTTGACTTTCTTTCATGTCCATTGTCGTCATATTAAATAGAAAAACTTCGTTGAATGTATGCATTGTGTTCGTTTGAAAAAATAACTTTTTAATTGAAACAATTTTAACTTAAAATAACTTTTTATTTAAAGCAAATTTAGCAGTCTCTGAAACAAGGTGATTTTATTTAAGAGAGCGCCATATAAAAATTCACTCTAATCATTTGGAGCACTTCCTCTCCTCTAAAAATTTACATGGTGGCCCTTGAGAATCAAAAGATTCACAGCAATTGGTATAAGTTACCAGATATACACTGTTAGAAATTTCTAAAAAAAAGTGGTTAAATAACAATTTATTTAATTGTTAAGTCACCACATTTAAACAAAACAGTCAAATAACCTTTAAAAAACAAACTGTTACGGATATTCAAACAGTTAACTGTGAGAAAATCCTTTTTTTTTTTAACTGATCTCCCCTATTACAGTTAAGCAACTAGTATTTGATCGCACTAACTAGAGTCAGATAATGAAGACACTTGGATCCTGGCAGATGAGTACTTTCTGTAGCTAGGAAAACTAATTTGTTAATTTTATAACTGACAGAACGGGGGTTCGAACCCTTGACAATACAATATTTCCACTATTCTCTTTCCCTCGAAGAGTGCCCTCCACTTCCCCAATATGTGACCCTGCGTTTTTATAATACGATACTCGTATTTACGCTTAGACGGCAGCACCATAAAGCTGATGAAATAACTCTATCAACAAAAAAAAATTATGATTTTGAAACCATGCTAGTTGTAAATAGGTAAAAATCTGTGTAGCTTCGTATTCATGATTTTTTTAACCATACCACTTATAAACGGTTTGAAAACCGTAAAGGTAAAACATGTTCTCTATTTAAACTATACTGTTAATTGGATGGACAGAGTGCTGCTGGTTATTTTACCATACTTTTAGAATTAAAAATCAAACAATTTACTATTTTCATGGAATTAAATAAATTTGTTCAATGTTTTAAATAAATTACTTGATAAAGTATTTATTATTATTACTGTAGTTGTTATGCATACAGAAATATACTAAAGTAATTTAGAAAAAAATTATCTTCATAGAATTAAACTAGTTCTTGTCACTGAAGGCACCAGTTTTTGTCACTATTTTCAAAGCAAATTTAAAATTCATAAATTTCTCGTCCATATAAAAATTTTGTTTTTATTTTTTAATGCTTAAAATTTTTACAATGATTGTGATAAATCATTTAATTTAATTTTTTTCTCCTTTTTATAGACTAAGAAGGAGTCAAATAAATTTAGAAGTTGTACCTGAAAAAGAGCCAAAAATAGTATGAAAAATAGACGATGAAAATTATCGGTAATGATTGATGAAGTAGGTTAAAGGGTCATTTCCGCAGGAAGTTCTGATGACATTTTTATCCCTCTCTATTAAGCTATTGATAATCATTTAGTGCTTTGATGGACGAAAGATGATAAGTCCTCTGCGAATTGCCAAGCTTTTAAATTTATATCATATAAATATTTAACTAAATATACTGAATTGTAATTTTTTTTACGTTTTGTTTTCAATAAAGAAATACGTAGAGCTAATTTTTTACAGAATGATTTGTTCAACTATTGCTTTATTTTATCATTAAACTCCCTCATACTTGTTACCTTTGTATCGTGTAAACTTAAAATCATGAAGATGCTTTTCAGTTACTTTTCATGTTATATTCATATATTGTGCCCTTATCATTAAAATGCTTTACGTTTTACGTGCTACTTTTATATTTTGTGTCCTTAAAACCAAAATGCTTTTAAACTGCATTATCTCATTATACTTTTAAATCTTGAAACCATGTAACATATAAAATGCTTTTTACATTGTTTTTTTTTTCTTATTTTTTCGCATCTGGTTTTATAATCATTACAATGTTTTAGATGTAAAAAAAAAAGCTTCTTTTATAATTTTTGTTCTTATACTCATTAAATTTCTTTCACTATTACTTTTTTGTGCTACTTTTATTTTTCGAATAACAATTAAAATGCTTTTAACATAGTATTTTTCTCATTATGCATTTATATCTTGAAATCACTGAATACGAAGAAAACTTTATACATGGAGGCATTGTTTCAACGCGAATGTATATATTATATGCACAATGATTGCAAATTTTAGTTTCATTAACAAAATTAGTATTACTAGTGCATTAATTTTAGTATTACTAGTGCATTAGATAAATGAATGGATTGTTACTTTAAAACAAGTTATTCATAACGTAATAATACTAGCACAAAACATTATATCGAATTGCTTAACAAATTTTCTTGTTCAACTTTCGTCATTTCCTTAATGAGCAAAAATATTTATTTAGCTGCGTTTGCCCTAGTGTCAGATCTAGGATATTGCTAATGATAATCACCTAAAATCGAAAATGACTGACTTAGTCGGAGTTTTTGAAAATGCAGTCATTCCTCTAGACATTACGATCATTTAAGATGATCTTTAAGATATATATATATATATATATATATATATATATATATACTTATATATTTTAATATATCTGATGTATATCTAGATGTATTGCTTTTATATTTATTATTTTTAATCGAGGAACCAAGTACAACATTTTAAAATTTAATTTCACTTATTTTAATTGAATTAATGATAATGCATGTAAGAATTTATTTATTTTAATTTTAAAATAATTATTTTTAAGCTTTTCCTGTTTTGAAAGAGCGGAATCCATGCTTTATTAAAGCATGCAACTTGTTAGATTCCAAATTCAGACATGAATTGAGAATGAAGAAAGAAGTAGTATATTTTTGAATAATAATATAGCAATTTGAAAGTATTCGTTTTCGCTTGAAGGATGCCACTCAGGTAGCATTTGTTTCTTTCTTTTTTATTTGCAACGAAATTCATAGTGTGAAGTATTCCTTTTATTGTTATATACACTGGTGGACAAAATTAAGAGACGGAAGACATTTTCCCAAATATCTCAAAAAATACTGAATATAAATAAGTGAAATTTGGTATGGATATAGCTTATTCCATGATAATAAAGTATGCAAATCGAAAATTAAAGTGCCAATCACTGGCAAGACCTAGTGCCAATAAATCCAATGTGGTCTGAACTTAAGGATAAAAGATGACAATAAAAGTGAGACTTGTACAGTGTGTGCTGCCTCTAGTATGGTGTATGGTCACCCCTGACAGACTAACACCATGAACAATGAGTATGCATGCTGTTAATAAGGGAGTTAAGGAGGACTTGTTGAAGACCCTCCCATTCTTCCACCAGAGCAATTTTTAACTACAGAATGGTTTTGGGGGGAGGTTGGCGCATCGCAATAGCTCTCTCAAGAGCATCCCAAGTATATTCAATAGGATTCAGGTCAGGGGATTTGGCTGGCCAATCCATTCGTTGAATATCTTCACTTTCCAGATACTCATCAACCATGAGAGCCCTATGTGGTCGCGCATTGTCGTCCATAAAAATGAACTCAGGGCCAACAGCGTCCCTGAAAAGACGCACATAGGGCTCTAGGACCTCCTGCCTGTACCTCTGGGCATTCATGGAACCATTGTCAAACACATGGTATGCGGGTGTCTTGCATGTGCGAATGAATGTGCGAAAATGCTTTCCATCTCTTAATTTTGTCCACCAGTGTATATTAATGGCAGTTCAGAAAATTCAGAAAATGTAAATAATAGCCGGTAAAGTATGAAATCATTAAACATTACTCATATAGTTTGACATTTTATACATTGCACACAAACCATCAGATCATGAAATGTGTAGTGCGTACTTTTAAAAATAACGAATATGATTTTTTTTCTTTCTAGTATTTAATCGCTAGTGATACTTTCAGAGAGAAAAAATCTCACAAAATCACCATATTGTACAGTAATGGCATTTCTGGTTAAGAAACCGAAATATACGTATATTTTAACCATTAATTTGGCAAATTTCCCGCTTGCATGGTAGGACATCACCGGAAATGTTGGTATATATATATATATATATATATATATATATATATATATATATATATATATATATATATATATATAGTTAGCTGAAATCGATTCTGAGCATTTCTAATTGCATTTGAAGCTGAATTTAGGAGACATTAATGTATTCTAGCCTTGGAAAGAAAACTATCAGAATACGGAAAAACTTACCATATTTCTGGTTCAACGTGAACAGTAAAAAGCTTCGTTAATTTTTACGGAAGAGCTATGGTTTTGGTAAATTAAGAAAAGAATATGTCTTTGTTACCAAGCTATTTGGTTGTATATTTTAATGTCCAATGAATGTTAAAACGTCTGTAATTGAATTGTCTAATTATTATAAACTATATTCTTCTTCTTCAAATTTGTTTTCTATTTTTTAAAAAGTATTACTTGATGTTTGAAATACATAAATTTTGTAACAAAGAAATTTTTGATACATAAAGTTCGTTGCGTTTTGAAGAAAAAACCTTTAAGAATAAACTTGTTTTTCTCGAAATAGAAAATTTTAATTGCTAACATAACGAAAATTAATTGTAGGAGATAAGTGAGCAGTCTCATTTTAACACAGTTGCTCTTGTGATGTTTTTGTTGTTGTAAAATGCTTTTTTTCCTCTTAATGATAGAATATGTTTAATTATAAATTTATCACGATCCTAATTTTTGTTAAATCTTAAACTTTTTTCAAAATGCCCCAGATTTAAAAAAAATGAACATCGAGGCTAAAAACTAGATCTAATCTCACTTGAGAAATATGAGTTTACACTTACAAATCATCTTGATTTTGGACTAAACAATTTTAATTCTCCGAATACTTGAAATTCTACTAATTTGAAACCATGTACCGGCTGTGCACAAGTGTCGACTCGTAAATAAAGAAAAAAAATACAAAATGTTTTTTTTCTCTTTTTACAGAAAAAAATTGGACAACTGATGAAGAAAATTTGGCAAAAAAAAAAATTTATTGGTCATGTCATCGAATTGAAGTGTTGCCGAAGTGATAATTTTATCGAAATCAGCTGTCAGTTAAAGAAGCTATAGTTGAAAGGAGTATGTCTGCGAAGTAATTAAGAGCTGTTGATGTCAGTTGTTGGTGAAATGATCGTGTTGGCGATGTCATATCTCAGTCAAATGGCCGTGTCTGTGAAGTGTCGTTAGCTATGAGATCTGTCGGTGAAGTACTTTTATTTTATTTTATAACCAGAGTTAAATAGCCAACTATCAATGTACATCTCCGCAGAATTTTAATTTAGAACACAGCCCAGAAGACAAAGGATCTCCTGGATCACACTTGGGAACAAATTATCCTTCGTGGAGGATCACGATAGACTTCCACAGTTAGTCCGACGGCTAGGGAATTCTAACCCATTACTTTTCTAACCCTAAGGATATTTCACATCAGAGTTAGAGTAGGTGCAAGTGGCGAGCAGAATTCGTATTAACCAGCCACTGCTAGAATTCGAACCTGGGCCACCTATTGGAAAGGGAACGCTCTGTGCTGGAGCCAGCGCTTCTCTCGGCAAATTGATTGTCGGCAATATAAATACGTCCCATTCAGACACTTGTGATATATAGTGTTACTATTTTTGAAGAGAAACTCGTCCCGCATTGGACTGATCTTAATGATACGGCTTCCTTTAGAACACCGAAGTCAAGAATCGCTGAGCTTGCGTACTAAGGTTGCGCGGTATCGGTCCCCATTAAACTGTTCGGCCGTAAAGTGCTCGACTTCGCGCACAGTTCGTCTGTCTACCAAAGCAAGGGAGCCATCCTCTTCGCAGAGAATCAAAATTGCGAAGGCATGTCTTCGGATCATCCTCAGGGATGTGTCTCAGACCGTCGCCAATAGACCATTGTGCGACGTAAATAAAATACATTCCTACCTACCTTGAAAAACTCGACCTTTTTAAATATAGCAATAAAGAAAACGAAGGAAATAAAAACAAAAATATGACCACCGAAGCCGACGTCTTCAGGGGGTACCGGCCTCTACCTTCTTAAAATGACGCTAGGCACAATTGGTGTTCAATCAATCTTTTTGCTTTTCCGTGAAATTCACTCGCTTCAGGATGTTTTTAATTTTTTTAAACCATCAAATATGCTAAATCTAAACACTCTTTGATAGATAAAGTATAAAAACAGAAGATAATATTTAAAAACAGAAAAATGAGATTTAAATGCCAAAAGAGACGAGTATGTGAGAGAAGGTCATTAAAATTTAATGACTTTCTATTTCAATCTTGTACTCCTCTCTTAATGGTTAAACTTTTAGTTTCTTGTAATAATTTGTATTCGGTTTCTTCTGAATCACAACAGTTTTCTCATGCAATCTGTGTTTTGACACTGAAGAATAAGGGGCGTTATTATAATAGTGAAATGAAACACATAGTTTCTAATGCTGATTACAGAACTAATTATATCGTTCATATTTTACTACAGCGTTCCCTCCCAATGTGATAAACCAGGTTCGATCCCAGATTCGGGTTGGTTCCATCAAAAAGTCCCCACTAAAGCTCATATACTAGCACCAATAATCGATAAAGGGTTCCCTCGTCACCTGAATTAGTTTCAAAAACTTTTATTTCCAAATTACAAGAAAATTGCAAAGCTATGGAGTTGAATATCGGTAGTTGAAGAATCAGAATAAGATCGGCTATTCAATGCCAGTATTAAAGGAACAAAAAGTAAAATAAATTACTACATATAACTAATGTAAAAAGCATACAATGCAAATATGATTATTGAAATTAAAAATACTTGGTAATGTAAATATTATTCCCCAGCAAACTTTCTGAAGAATTCTTATTTTAGGAATCCATGCTTATTGAAATAATAGAATTTGAAACTTTTAACATTGTTAAAGCTCAAAAACAGTTTTCGTTTTAAATTTAATAAATTTACAGAACTTTTTGCTCTTTGTCTAGGGAAATTCCAAGTACAATAAATGCAAAATGAAAAAAAAAAATTCTTGAAAAAGGAGCTTAAAAGAAATTTGAAAAACTACGGGTTTTTGTTAATAAATAAATCACATTTATGTACTTTAGAGTATATATTAATTTTTTATTCAAACAAAAACAAACGACTGTCTCAAAAAATTAATTCATTTATAACTAAATAGCTGGAAATGATAAAAAAAACATGAATGAAATAAATACCAGTACAATAAATGTAATTTTTGCTTTTTTACGGATAAATAATTTTATAATTTAATTAATGAATAGATCCGATTCAATCTTCATTATCAATCTGTATTTTAATTTATTTAGTTGTTTTAGTTTGCATGTAAAATGCATATTTATTTATTTTTCGATTTTTTAAAAATTTTTTTTTGCAAATTTATTTGCTACGTTATTAAAGTTGGAGATTATTTTTTTTTAAGTTACTAATTTTGATCGAACTTCTTCGCTAAAAAAGGAAATGGCAAAAACATCAAACAAGATTATAAGCCTTTTGACCAAGTTATGTACATTTTTTTTATCAGATGTGAATGAATGCATTTCTTATTTTTTTAATTTTTTATTTTTCCTTCATATGCCGATTAATTTTTTTTCCAGCGTTCCATTTTTGTTTCTATTTCTTCCATTCATATGCCACTTTAACCAATTATTTCCTATTTCTTGACTTGAAATCTATTTTACTGTTTCTCTTTTTTTAGCTATTGATTTGTGCATGTTTTTTATTGTGTTTGTGCTATGCAGCATTTAAATTGTTTCTTTTTTTCGTTTCTCTGAAAAAGAATATTGTATTCATATTTTCTTCATTCATACATACTTTCAGTTGGATGTGTAATTATTTTTTTCAATGGCATTAAATTTTACAATCCTTTATTTTACAAGACAGATTAATGCTTATATTGTTTCATTAATCTTAACATCTGTGTAATATTTAATTAAGTGCATGTATAATCAATGATATATTAATGTAATTATTTCATGAAATAAAAGTTGCTAGACTTTTATTTGTGTTTTATTTTGTTTTCCTTAAAAACTGTAGCGTAAAAAAAAGCATTCTAAATTAAAAAATAAAACAAATCTTGGGGCTTTTGATATTTTTCTCACATTTCAAGTTGACACAATAATTTTACTAACTTTGCAAATGAAAAATAAAAGAAACCAGAAAATTAACTAAACATACTTTTACTGATAACAGGTTTAAATTCAGGTATATCTATGCAAAAACAACTCCTTACTTTATCAATTTCTCAATTAATGATACATTAATGTACTTATTTTAGAAAGTAAAAGTTACGAAACTTGTTAAGTGCTTTATTTTGTTTTCATTAGAAAAGTTATACTAAAAATAAAGATTATAAAAAAAAAAATTCTTGGTGCATTTTGCATTTTTCAGAAGATGAGATTTCATATGTATGCTACAATTCTTCATTTAACTAGAAGCTTTGATGCTTATATTTTTTTTAATTAATCTTAATAGCCGGGTAGTATATTCATAATCAATGATATATTAATGTATTTATTTCAGGAAATAAAAGTTACAAAACATGTAATGTGTTTTATTTCGTTTTTCGCTTTTGCTAGAGAAGATATATTAAAAAAATTGGAAATTAAAAAAATATTCTAGGCACATTTTCCCTTTTTCTGAAGTTGACACAATGTTAATAATATCGCTTAAATTTCTTTGAATTTTGCAATGAAAAGTAAAAAGCTAAGGGTTAACAAAATTAATATTTATACTGATATTCAAAAGTGAAATAATATATGTTCAAAAAGTAAAGTAATATATATTCAAAAGTAACTCCTTATTGTACATTTTTATCTAAAATTATTGTCAAGAAATATTTTTCAATAATTGAGACTGTCCATTCTTTATTTACATTTTAATGGCGAATTGTTAGGTTCTAAGCTCACAAACTCAATTCAGCATTTTGATTTCATTTTAGAAAAAAAAATTACGAAATTTCATATTTATAGCTGCAAGTAAATGAAAAAAAAATATTTGGAAAAAAATAAATATATTTGACTTCGTAAAAATATAGCTGGATGATATTGTGGTAAACACAAAACAGTTACTTAAGAATAATTTTTCTTTTAAATCGTTTTTACTCTGAATTTACATTTTTAAAGTTCCATTGCCTTGAAGAAATGCCTTACAGAGTTTCTCAAAGTAATCAAACCTATCGGTACTTTTCATGATGGTGTTTATTATAATTTAAAAATTTACTGAGCCAAGTTCTAAAGAATTCTGCACCAAAAGAAAAAAAAATGTATTTGTGTTACGTCAATAAGCAGCACAATACACTGTTATAAATTTCTGGGGAAAATGCATAAATGGTAATTTATTTAATTGTTATTTTACCATATTCAAACAGAGCAGTCAAATGACCGTAAATAAGGTGGCATTAAAACTGTTATTTGTGAGAAAAACTAATTATTAACTGCTTTCTCCAAATACAATTAAACAGTCAGAATTTTACCGCACCAACTAGGACAACCTAATGAAGCCACTTAGTTCCTTGCAGCTGGGTACATACTATAGCCGAGGGTACTGATCTGTCAATCTCATGACTGACAAAACGGGATTTCGAGTCCCCTCTTTGACGACTCAATATTTCCTCCATTCCCTACAACACATGAGGAGTTTCCAGTTTCCTGCACTCCCCAGTTTGTGACCTTGGACTATTAGAAGACAATACTGATAGATCCCCGCACCGTAAAGCTCCTCTACACTAAAAATCTATTATTCCCATCTGTTACAGTTGGTGTACCAGTCAGATAAGCTACTGGAACAACATTCTACGATTCACATAATAGAACACAACTCAACTACCACCTAACTCCCATGTCCATTACCTAACAAAAAGACGACATTTCGCATGCAGAAAGGTAGACCCCGTACTCAGTTGTGGTCTACGTCATGTGGAACTCCTTCAAGGGACTGGCGCGAGCCATCTAATTGATGCTGGGTTTTTCTTGGTAGCGCATAGCCTTAAATTTCAATTTTCAATGGTTTATTAACCATACTAGTTGTCAACGTTTTCAGAACCGTTAAAGTAAAAATGTTTTTTACTGTAAAATTAACAATTAATAGGATGGAGAGTCTGCTGTCGGTTATTTTATAATTATCTAAGAAAATTCTAACTTCTAAATTTCTAGTTCTTCTAAATTTCTAGTGTGGTAGAAAAAAATCAATAGTAAACTACATATATAACTTGGACTCTATAGAAATGTAAGTAAATAAAATATCAAACTCTGCTCTTCATGTGTTTTTTATATATTGACATTCCTCTATGGAGATCCAATTTGAATAACTCGGAAGAAAACTTTTATTTGAAGTATTAGGAATACACTTGACGTTTCTCGTCCTACAAGTTTAAACATGCATTTTTCATAGCCTCATATTTTTATGTCAATCAAGATTACACGTCAATCATGAGTTAAAAAATAACTTCACGAAAAATATATCCTAAAAAAAGTAATAAACTTTTGAAATGGCTTTTTAAAGGTTCGTTTCAGTGTATTGATAAATATACAAAGCAAGTATTTTCTATACTTTTATGTACAAAAAAGTAGGCATTTCTATTTTCCGAAAATATGTTACATAAAATGCAAGAAATGCCATGAAATTAAATATAAACACTTTTATAATTGATCATATATCTTGTGTAATCTTTACGAAACAAAATTGTGAGAAAATCGTATATTCACGTTTAATTTAAAAAAGATGAAAGGAAGAGAAAAATTTACTTTACATAAATACGTAATTTGTATTTGTGCACATAAATACATTATTTTTATTGTGTAATTTTAATTGAAATCAAAAATTATAGAATTACAACATGCACATAAATTTTTAAAAGCTATCTTATTTTAGGTATTATTTCAGCTAGAAAAAATGTAGGATCAAAACTTCCAGAATATGGTAAAATTTGCAGTGTATCTGGTTCTATAGGAATACCAAAACGCATGGCTTCTTTTATCTCTTTGGAAATGATTTTTGCAAAAATATAAGTAAAATATGATTTCACAATATGTGATAAAATGTGGTAAGTAATTTTATCATGAAACCTTACAGCACGAGGTTAAAATCATTTATTCAGTTAAATTTATTTTTAAGTTTTGCATTTTCATTAAATGTGTGGTAATAAGAACTATAATTTTGAAAAGCAGAATTTCTGGCCAACTGTTACCATATGAATGAAAAAATTACCAAAAGAATGACTTAAATACCGTATAATTTGGTTTTTATTTTAAGAATCGTCATTACCATACATTACAGTAATTTTACCAGATTTTTTTTCCTCTGGGTAGAGTAATCTGACTGCAAAAAAGCAAAAAAAAATTATTTCTGACACCTATTATTTGTATTGCGATTTAAGAAAAGTTATTAATGCAGGTTTCAATGAAAATATTTTCTCATTTTTGAAACAGCGCATGTGCTTTTAATATATTGATATATGATTTCCCAGTGTCGCCATTTTATCATTTCTATAGACTGGTTTTTCTCGATACGACATCAAAATATTTACTTATTCTCATTTTGAATAAAAGCAATTGCGGGAATAAAAATAAGGATTTTTTGCACCTTCAGTTCAGTAATAGCTCACCCAGCAGAGTAAACAATCAATGATATAAGATACATTTTCTGATTTAATTTTTCATCCTAAATTCAACGAAGCAAAGCTCATGCCAATGGAATAAATAGCTCAGATTCAATAACATAAATAATTCAAAGTACAAGTTAAAATTTAAATTTTTATTAAGGTGGCTCAACAACCTCTGTGCCGTTCCCATATTCTCCTTTGTTATTTTGTTTTTGAGTAAAACCTCAGTGGAACTTATTGTGTAGCCTTAACCTCCATGACGCGTAACGGGCTGAAGCGGGAATTTGTTTTAGAGTTTAAAGTTTTTTTTCAAGAAATGAAGATAATATAGTTTATAAATTATAATAATTATATGTAAGAACATTTTGTTGATAAGCTTATTGCAACGAAAAGATTGTTTTATTTTACAATTAATCAACTGATCTTGGAAAAAAATAGTTTAACTGAGGAATATAGAATGTGAGACGTAATAAGAAGCAATTTCACTTGTTTAACAACAGTGAACTCACCCAACACTGTTAGAATATTAATTCTAAAATTATGTGAAATAACCGGCGGCAGACTATCCATCCGATTAACCGATAAGTTTACGTTAAAGAACATTTTTACAATTGCGGTTTTGAAACTCATTACAAAAAATATGGTTATAAAACCATACATATAAAACAGTATAGTTTTTTTTAACCATTTACAACTAACATGGTTTCAAAATCATTGAAAAAAAAATTATTTTGACGTAAGATCCACTCTTTTTGTTAGGTAACGGTCATTGGAAAGGACATTACACTGAAACTCCTTATGTGTTGCAGGGAATGGAGGAATTATAGTGGTGTTAAGGCTTGGAACTGAGTTCTGTCCGTCATGAGACTGCCATATTAGCCCTCTCGAAAAATATTTCATTTTAAAAAGTTTCCCTCAGTTTATAGTTTGATTATCATCTTATTTATGGTTGTTTGACTGTTTTGATTGAATATAGTGAAATAACTGCTAAATGAATTGTCATTTAACCATTTTTTTTCTAGAGATTTCTAACAGTGCAAAGTTGGGCTTTAATTCTTGTGGTTAGCATTAACGTTAATAGGCTTGATTACACTCTTAAATATTTCCTTTAAAAAAAGTTTTCCTCAGTTTATAGTTTGATTATCATCTTATTTATGGTTGTTTGACTGTTTTGATTGAATATAGTGAAATAGCTGCTAAATGAATTGTCATTTAACCATTTTTTTTCTAGAGATTTCTAACAGTGCAAAGTTGGGCTTTAATTCTTGTGGTTAGCATTAACGTTAATAGGCTTGATTACACTCTTAAATATTTCCTTTTAAAAAAGTTTTCCTCAGTTTATAGTTTGATTATAATCTTACTTATGGTTGTTTGACTGTTTTGATTGAATATAGTGAAATAACTGCTAAATGAATTGTCATTTAACCATTTTTTTTTCTAGAGATTTCTAACAGTGCAAGGTTGGGCTTTAATTCTTGTGTTTAGCATTAACGTTAATAGGCTTGATTACACTCTTAAATATTTTATTTTAAAATTGCTGAATTGTTTTAATTTAAAAAAATAACCGGTTTTGGGTCATTCTGTTTGACGGAGCTTTAGATTATTTGGAATTTATTTTCGAATATTTGGGATTTAGAAAGTAATTAAATTTAACTGAAAGAAATTGTGAATTTACTTATTATAAGGAATACATTTTGGCTGCTCTTATTTTCGTACTCGTCTAGAATCAAGAGGTGAACAGAGACTTACTTTTCCTTCTTTATTGGAATCGAGTGGAAAAAAGAAAATTTCGTGAATTGGATTAAACCATCTCTCTTATTCATATCTCTTTTAAATTGGATAGAACAGATATTTCGTTTTCTCTTTAGATTGAGCAAATATCTCTTTGCGTTTTTGGCTTAAAGAAGTATTTATTTATTTACATTACTTTACATTTTGAGTTATTTTATTTTTTATTTAATATTAAGGTTTACTTTACAATTAACTTTATTTTATATTTTTACATTATTTTAAATTTTACGCTTTACTTTATATTCTACTCTTATTTTTACTTAATACTTCGAGCTTTACTTTTATATTATGATTACGATCTTTTTAATTTATACGTTATTATTTATTTTATTTGGCTGATAACTACGCATTCAAAGACTTTGCTTCATTTTAATTTACGTTTTGCTTTATGTTACCCGTTACTTTTCTTTCTACTTAACTTTTTACTTTACTTACTACTATATTCAAGGCTTTAAATTTTATTATACTTCACTTTCCTTCATTTAAAATGCTTTTTAAAATAACACACAATATGCACTAAAAGTATTGGATAGTTAAAAGGTGAAAACTGTGAGACCGCGAAAAAACAATAATACTGGAGTTCTGAATACCCTTTGCTTCAGTTAACACCATCAATGTCAGCTTCAAGCTTTGAAACGTTGAACCAGAAATCCAGTTAAGTAATCAAAAAAATGGGTTACGAACCTGCAACTATATCCACATGCTATATAATAATTCAGATTATAGACGAATTTCATCCCTCATGAAGCTTTTATATTTAAAATGAAATATTGTATGAAGATAATAATTAATACCTGCTTATATCAAACCTCATTCTCGCACTTTTTATTTTATTTTATTCATTTATTTGTCAATTTTGAAACCTATAGGCAAGTGTCAACTGGCAAGATGGAAATCACCAGAGATAGAAAGTTATTTTTTGACAGCAATAGGTAAATAATCTTTATTTAAAACAAAAAGGAAATGAAAAAAAAAAACGGTT